>NC_132933.1:142602987-142800487 GCF_047675955.1 Chlorocebus sabaeus | reverse complement strand
AATATTGCAGCAAACTTTCCCCAGTCAGGGGTTCGCACACCATTCTTCCCCTCCAACCCCTACTCCCCATCCCCCAGGACAAATTCTTGGACATCAAGTTGCTGGAGCACATGATACCAACAGCTGTGGGACCCGGAGTAATTGGTGAAACTGTGTATTTGTAAGGCATTGGGTAGGAAAAAATGCTAAACAGACCACCAGAAAGATTGCTCAATTTACATTCCCATGGGTGGTATTGGTTTTTGCTTTTTTTGGTTTTGTTTTCTAATCTTGGCTAAAATGACAATTTGACAGGGGAGGGTGGAGGGTGTTCAGAGAGCTCTCTCATTCTGTTGAGAATTGCTTGGCCCAGTTATGGGCCTTGTCTGAATTGCCGGTTTGCTGTAATGTTTTTTACAATTGAGCAATCAATTGTAAAAAAGAGAAGGTGAAACTAACCTACTGCAAAGAAACTGCTCCAGGATGAAGAAGGTTGCCTGTATTTCGTCATTTCAGCCAAGCCGGAACACAGAGCAAGGCTGTCTGCACCGTGCTACTATCCTCTTCAGGCTGCAGGGCATTTTATACACCCACCACCTCCCATTGATTCTGGAAACTCCGGCCACAGAATTCGTGCAGCCCAGCCCCTGAGGGTGGGGCGTCCTGTCTCCCGGACGCTGGGTTTTCTCTGGACACGAATGCCCCGGGGGTAGGAGGCGAATGACACTGGCACGGCGGGGCTCCGGAGCCAAGAGGTGACCAGGCTGGCTGGGCAGGGCTGAGTGGCTGGGCCGAGCACGTGATGCTCCCAGCCGGCCTCCGGGGCCCTCTGGGCTGAAATCTGACATTTGCCTCTGGCAGGAAAATGAGCTTGTCAGTTTCTGCCTCCATTAGACCCTCAACCCAAAGGAGCAGGAGATTTCGGTAGCGTTTTAACTTTATATCTCAGAATCTGAAAGCTAAAGGTAAGCTGCTTATATCACTCAGAAAAACAAATTTGAGAGGAGTGACCTACACTGCGACTTTGTTGATTTTTAAAATCTGGTGTTGAAAATAATTGATCGCTGTGGGAGTCAAGGGCTGTATTTATCTCCAAATTAGAGATTAACCTTCTGAACAGAAATTTGGTTAATTTGGAGGAAATGATGGTATAAGGGCCAGGGTTAAATATAGAAGGACATGAAAGCTGCTGGAATAAATTGCAAGTAAACTTAACTCTAACCTGCTTGTAAAACAATCTATTTCATGTCTCTTTCAGGGCTGTGAGCAAAGGGAATGTTATAATGGTGATTTTTAACTCAAGTGAAAGTAAATGAATCTATTTGCAATTGGAATACAAATAAAAGCAGTCTTTGCTTTTGTCCTTTTACATTTCAAAAATGCTTGTGTATTTTGGCAAAAGAAAAGTTTATATGTGCACTGCTTAAGTTTGAAATATGCTATTTCAAATTTACAAAATTATCACAGTTGTAATTTTCTAAAGTCTTTCTAGGCAAGGCTGTTTCAGTTGTGAATGAGAAATGTTGACATTGTACATATTTTCTGTGATAGTAAAATGACTCACTTCTTCAGAATGTGATAAAAATTAGAAAATGTGAAATAATGAGTTATTGTGAATTAACTCAAGTCTGAGAGATTAAATGCCTTGCCAGAAGATGTAAGAAAACAGATACACAAATACAGCCATGCTCACGTAATAGTGCTTTATTTTAAATCATCACATATTTAAGTAAGTAGTAGAAATACGTGGTGTCACCATTTTTTTCCTTTGGCAAATACAAATTAATATTGGAACGCAGCTATTCAGAGTAATCAAAGCATTTATTCATCCGTGCAATTAGTATAATGTTCCATAATGAATTGCTTTGAACTAAAGTGTTTGGTATAATAGTCGATATACGACTTGAAACACAGAAACTCTATGCAAAGTATGTCCATGCTATATTTTGTGTCATTATGATTTGCACAAAATGTTTATTTCTCCACTGCATTTGATAAATACTAGTTTTAAAATAAAACATGAAATTGTATTTCCTTTCACTGTAATCCCCTTATTGCTAATTCTTTCGAAATCCTATTACACGCTTGGAGCCTGTGATAATTTGGATTTCTCCTCCTGTGTGTTGTTTTTCATAATTCTTCGCGAAAGGTCAGGCAAGCTGCACACATCAAGCGAAACGGCCTGAGGGGCGGCCAGCGCGAGGGTTTCTGGCCATCACCCCTCACCTCCCGGGACTTCCAGGGTCTTCCCCCCACCCCGCGCACACCTCCCTGCCTCGCCCGGGAGGCGTCACGTGGCAGCGTGGGGCCCGCCTCCTGGTGATGTCACGGCGCTCGCAGCCGTCGCGCTGAAGAAAGGATGCTCGAGGATGCTGTCCAGGTGGGCGGCCGCGGGCGTGATGCGGCACTGCAGGTAAGGGGCGCGCGGCGCCTGGATGCCCTCCCCGGCGCCCCCGGCAGCGCGGTCGCTTCAGATGGAGCCCGGCCTGCGGGCCTGCGGGCCTGCAGCCCGGCTGCGCCCCCGGAAACCCAGAGTGGGGCCTCTGGCTGCTGCGGCGCCTGCTGCCCACAGCTGCCTGCTGCAGCTGCATGCACCCGGCGGGGATGGCCCGTGGCAGGCCCACGCGTGACTTGGGTCTTGGCATGTCCGCCCCGAGAAAGTGGGCAGGGGCCAGACAGAAAGACAGGGGGAGGGGAAAAACACCCTTCCGGCGGGGAACAAAATTTGAAGTGACCACACTGCATGCATTCTAAGTAGAGAGAGGGGCTTTTAAGAGGTAACTATCAAGTGTTTTCCTAGTGTCATTCTGCTTCTTAAATAATGACATGTTTACTAATTACAGGCCTTTGTCCTCAGTAATTAGCCTCATTTCTTTCAAAGCAAAAGCAGGCTGGGGAATGGAAACTTCTTGGTTAGCAATTTAAGAGCCAGATGTGCAATCTAAATTGCTTTGCATTATTTTGCAAGGTTCCAGCATTTACAGGGCATACGTCAGAAATGTATTTTTTTTTTCCTTCCAGGTGTTTTAAGTAGATTAAAAAAGAACAGTATCCAATAAAATAAAAATAAATTGCAGCTTCCAAAGATAACATGTGAGTGTAAGAGACAGCTCCATCTCTAAGAATCAAATGATCTTAAGCAGAGAGTGGGGGTGGAGATAACACCAAAACCTAACAATTCCCAGAGTTCTTTTTAATTCTCTGATAATTTGCTTACTGAATGGAGGGGTTTGATGACTCAGCGACAGATGGAGGGGGGTCAGGTGACTTCAGTTCTAGCATGACAGTGGGTGGGGGATTTTAATGGACTCTTTCTAGAGCGTTTACATTCCTTTCTCGGGGTCAGGAAGAAACTATAGCAGGATGTGTGTGGGCACCCTTGGGGGAGAATGTGGCATTTTTTTCCCCCTCTAAAACCTGACCCTTCTGGAAGGTTTGTTGTCACTAAACTGTATTGGAACTCACATCATGAATAATTTGACCAACCAGCAACGTTGGGGGGCCTGTAAAGCAATGCTATTTCCATCAATAATTGAAGGAGTCATTTCTTTCAGAATTTGGGACACCCAGATGTGTTGCTGCAGTAATTTAGTAACTTGTTTATTGCCATTTTCTTCCTTTGGTTCAGTTTGGTTACACAAATTAAGATCCCTGGGTTCCTGCCCTCCCTTTTCCCCCAGCTCAACCCTAGATAGAGCAAAGCAGATGATAGAGGTGGATCTAATAGAGACCTAGATTCCACTTTTGGCTTTGTGACTGTGCAGGCTTGGACATGTCATTTTGTGTCTTTGGGTCTCGGCTATCTTGTCCTCAAAGTAACAAAGGGATTTAGGTCAGGGTGTCTCAACCTTGGCACTACTGGCATTTGGGGCCAGATAACTCCTTGTGGTGAGGCTGTCCTCTGCATTGTAGGATGTTTAGCAGAATCTCTGACCTCCACCTACTAGACGCTACTAGCACCTCCTCCCCCAGCCCCCAGTTGTGACAATCAAAAATGTTGCCAGACATTGCCAAATGTACCCTGAGGGCTCCCTTGCCCCCTGTTGAGAACCACTCATTGGGATGATCTCAAAATGTTCTTTGGGCTCCAAGAATTCATTTTCTTATGATTGGTTTGATGCCAAGCCCTTGATCAGAAATCTGATTCCCTTTCTTAATATCATATATATTGGAAAACACAATGTGAAGGCGTTTTTATGTTGTGAATTTCCAGAAATAGCTTCTGTGAAAAGGGGAGGAGCTGTGTGTATGTCATTTGTAGCTGGGAGGCTAGCTTGGCGGAAAGGAGAGTGTTAGGGAAACAGGAAAAATCAGAGCACTAGATGAATGTGTGTTGAAACCTGCCGGGGCTTCGTGCTCAGCAGACCTGGAGCACGTCCCTGGACATACTCACTCTAACCCTGGGTTAGACCTAACAGCTGGGAGTCCATTTCCTTGTCTGCAAAAATGAGAATAACAGTGTCCACTCGGAGGTGTTGTGAGGAAGAAACGACACCATGTCTGGTGCTGGTGCGGGATGTGGTGAGGACAAGAGGGTTGGTAATGTCTATACAGCTAGGAGGAGGCAAACACAAACTGCCTGCACCACCAGCGACACGGACACTCGCTTAGGGCAGACATAGTCGCATGCTTTAAGCTTCAGTCCAGGACTTGCATCTAAAGATCTGGCTTTGACACTTAGGAGGGTGACCATGGCTGCATCACTTCACCTCACAGAGCTGCTGTCGGATCTGTAAAGTGGGGCCAGCTGTACTTGCTGACTCTGCTTCCTTGGCTGTTGGGGAGGGACGGACGGAAGTGAGAGGGTCTGCAGGCTGTGAAACTCCCGAGAGACAGGAAGCAGGGATGGCAGCAGCGTAGCAAGGGGGGGACATGTTTACTCTGTGTGTGTGTGTGTGTGTGCGCGCGTGTTGTGTGTGTGTGTGTGTATGTGGCAGGGGGGCGGGGCTTAGAATGGCCAGAAAACATTTCCTTGTGCCCCAGGCTTGGAACTTTGATGTGTCCCTCCCCTGTGTTCCCTTGCCATCAGCTTGCTCTCTCTCTCTATCTCATCTTTCCTGGCACCATGAAAATGGTCTCCTGGGGGAGGTAGAAAAGCCCTGGTGGGGGAGGTTGGCCTTCGGTGAGGAAGACCACTGTGCAGAGGGCTGGGGTGAGAGCAGCTGGCGCCATCCACTCCCCATGCCACTGTCCTCACAGGCTTCAGTCCACGGTCATCCCATGGCAGGCCTGTCACGCTCCTGTGTGCCTCTGGTGGGCTTGGTGCTCTGTGGGAGCCATCTGGCCTTGTCTCTTCAACAAGGCAATATCATGAAAGAAAATTTTGAAAAGGGAGATGGGGTATTCTCCATCAAATGAGACTTAAGAGATGGAATAGCCAAATATCACTGTGGCCCTCGATTGGATTCGGCCCGAACAAACGTGCAACAGGCGTTTTGGGGATGCCTGGAGATGCTTTGATGTGACTGGCTATTAGGTGACACTAGGAGACTGCTGCTGCTTTGATTAGATGTGACAGTCCATGATGTGGTTGGCAGCCCCTCAGACAGACGCAGTGATCCCCGCCCCTGGCAGCTGCAACTTGGCATCACCCTCTCCCCTGAGGTTTGGGCTGGACAAAGTAATGAACTTCCAATGAATATGTCTAGCAGGGGGCGGGGGGGTGGCACTTCCACCATGAGGGTGTAAAGGAGCTTCCACCTGGGATGTATATTCTCTCTTGGGTTGCTTACACTGAAGCTGCCATGTTGTGATCAGGCCTACTGAATGGTCCATTTGCCGTGGTGAGGACCTGAGGTCCATTCCAACAGCCTGAGAAGAACTGAGACCTGCTGATGGTGTGAGGGTGTGAGTGGGCTTGGAGACAGACCCTTCAGGCCCAGATGAGTCTTTTTTTTTTTTTTGAGACAGAGTCTCGGTCTGTTGCCCAAGCTGCAGTGCAGTGGTGGTGATCTCGCCTCACTGCAACCTCCACCTCTCGGGTTCAAGTGATTGTCATGCCTCAGCCTCCCCAGTAGCTAGGAATGCAGTGACACACCATCACGGCTGGCTAATTTTTGTGTTTTTAGTAGAGATGGGATTTTGCCATGTTGGATCTGGTCTTGAACTCCTGACCTCAGGTGATCTGCCTGCCTTGGCCTCCCAAAGTGCTGGGATTACAGGTATGAGCTACTACACCCAGCCCCAGTTGAGTCTTGAGATACTTGCAGCCCTGTGAGACACCTTGAGCTGAGGCACCAGCTAAGCCACTCCAGGGTTCTTGACACAGAAACAGTGACATGAGACATGTTTGTGTCCTGTTGCTATGCTTTGGGGTAATTTGTTAGGCAGCAATAGATAGCTACTACTTGTGTTTATGTAGAAAAGTATTATTTTTTAGAGATGTCTACTAAAGTGTTTAGACATAAAGTGTCATGGTGGCAATAATTTACTTTTTTTCTTGTTTAAATTTTTTTTTTGAGATCTCTTTAATGTATGACTTAATAGGAGACAGATGAATTCTCATACTTGGTTCTACATTCAGTCTGTTTCAATATCGCATGTTATGTAGCCTCTGGAAAATTCCATTGTATGCTCATGAGAGATGAACTTAGAAAAAGGCAAATAACAATGTCAGAATATTGTGAAATGTTTTTGACATCATGGAGTCCCTTAAAGGGTCTTGGGGAGCCCAAGGAGTCCCCAGACCACACTTTGAAAACCAGGCTTCAAGATCAATAATTTACTTGTAAATGGTTCAGTTAAATGAAGAGAGAGAAAGAGATAAAGCAGATAGAGCCAAATGTGAACAACCGTTCAGTCTGATTGGTGTTATTCATTCTGGATGATGTTCTGTGTAATTGAAAATGTTCATAATAAGAAGTTAAGAAAAAAGAAAAGAAATGTAGACCCTTAGACATGTTGGGGATTCTGATTGAATAGGTCTGGGGGTGAAGCTCAGGGCTTAACCTGTGCTCCAGGTGCCCCCATCACATGGGCCAGAGCCCCTAGGCACTTTGCCCCAGAGGTCCTCACCTTATCTGCCTCCGCTCCACCTGTCAGCCTTGCAGTAGCAGACCAAAGGGGTTTAGTGTGATGATGCATCTATTCTACCAACCTGGGGGAAGAGGTGTGTGGGGACAGTCCCCCCTCCTATCCCTTCCCCCATACACACTTTCCCTTGGTAACAAGACCTTTGTTTAACCACATTTTCAGTGGGTGGCTTTTTTATGTGCAGGAATGGTTTTTTGTTTTTTTTTTTTTGATTGTGATAAGTATTTTTTTTAAAATGACTTCCATTTCTTTTCTTTTTTTTTTGGGATAGAATCTCTCTTTGTCACCCAGGCTGGAGTGCAGTGGCTCGATCTCGGCTCACTGCAACCTCCACCTCCCAGGTTCAAGCGATTCTCCTGCCTCAGCCTCCCTGTAGCTGGGATTACAGGCACGCATCACCACGCCTGGCTAATTTTTGTATTTTTAGTAGAGACGGGTTTCACCATGTTATCCAGGCTGGTCTCGAACTCCTGACCTCAGGTGATCTGCCCGCCTCGGCCTCCCAAAGTGCTGGGATTATAGGCTTGAGCCACTGCTCCCAGCCTCTTAATTACTTCTTCATTCAGCAAATATTCCTTGGGTCTGTGCGTCTAGGCCAGGGTTTCTCAACCTTGACACTATGGACGTTAGGGTCCAGATGATTCAATTTTATGGGGGGCTATTCTGGGCAATGTAGGGTGTTGAGCAGCATCCCTGGCCACCATCCACTAGATGCCAGTAGCACCCCCTCTCCCAGTTGTAATAATCAAAAATGTCTCTAGACATTGCCAAATGTCTGCTGTGGGACAGTATTGCCCCCAGTTGAGTCCTACAAGTCTAGGCAGTGGGATACATGGTGGGACCAAATGGACAAGGTTCCTACCCTCACGGGACTGATTCAAGCTGAGGGAAGAGGAAATAGCTGTTGGACAGACTGTGTGTTGACTGAAAGGATGGACAGCAAAGGATGCACAGCACTGGACTCCAAACGCTGGTTAAGGAGGGCAAGAAGGCCTCTCTGAGGGGGTCGCACTTGAGCAGAGATCCGAATGGAGAGAGAGCCTCTTGAGCACGGTGGGCTGAGTGCTCAGGGCTGAGGGAACAGCCAGTGCAAAGGCCCTGAGGCAGGGCAGGACAGAAAGCGTTTGTGGAAAGCAGGGAAATCAGCATGTGCAAAGAAGAGCGACCCAGAGAGCAGGGATGGGGAAAGGTACTCAGAGGGTCGCAGGGGGCAGGCCATCCTGGAACTGGCAGTTGTGGTGTCAACCCTGGATTGTCCTCAGTGTAATGGAAAGCCACTGGATGCTCCTGTGTTGGGGAGTGACATGTTGAGACTGGGTTAAAAGGACTGGCTGCTGTCAGGAGCAGTGTCAGAGGTGGGTGAGAGAGAAAGCAGGGTGGCCAGCAAGGAGGCTAGGAGGTGAGAATGGAGGCCAGATGGGGAGTGGCCAGGGTGACCAGGTGAGTTGGACTGAGCAGCTAACCTCTTTAGCAGCAATGTTGTCGTAGGTGCCAGAGTGGGCCCTTGGTGATCAAAGAAGCCTGGCGTAGGAGGGTCACATGGTGGCGTGTAACTACGGGGCAGGGCGTGGAGGCTGCACATGTGTCCTCATGCACCCGGCTCAGTTGCATCATCACCTTTGATGGGCAGTGGCTCCCAGGGACAGCAGAGGAAATGGCCATGCACATTCCCACATGACACCTGAAAAGCTCTCTTTCCAACTTGTGACTGAAGTCTCCCAAGCTGTCAGGCCACTGGTGGCTCCGATGATTCTGGCTACACAGCTTGCTTGCTGTCCTAGGGCCCAGCACATTTGTTCTTGCCACTGAGTCTCTGAATTGGCTGTTCTTGGTGGCTGGAGGGTCAAACCTCACACCTGTTCCCTTGTTGCCTTCTCCAAGTGGCCCTCATTGCTCTGCACTGCCTGTTGTGTGCACTCCTGTGGGATGCAGTGACCTGCAGTCGGGGGTTCACAGAAGCCCCTGCCTGCTGGCTTGCCATCTTCACCCTGTTCTTGACAGGGTCCTGCCCTGCCCCAGGGCCTTTGCACTGGCTGTTCCCTCAGCCCTGAGCACTCAGCCTCCTCGTATTCAACAGAGAGCCTGCTGTTGCCTGGGTTGAAAGTAGATGTGAGGCCGGAGCCTTCCCCACAGAAGGGACTTGAAACCCTCTTGAAGCTGCAGGAGAGTCCTGGAAGGCTGGGGTCAGGCCCTTGACCTGCCCTGAGGACGACACATGGGAACAGCAGGGTCATGAAGGAGAGGCTGCAGGTGGGCAATCCCCCTGAGGATGGTGTTCTGCTCTTCCCATCTGTGGCAGTTGGGGCACCCAGGATGGGTCTGGGGTTTGCTGATGTAAGAGCCACCCTGACACCCTGTTTCCTAGTCGGGGAGGCTGCTCCTGGCCCTGGGTGCTGGGCCTGCGGCTCCTCTCTGTGGCTGCTGCCCCACTGGGCCTTGCCTGCAGTTTTGCGATGCTTCCTGATGGCCTGACTGTGTCTTCCTACTTCTTGGCTCTTTGCTTCCCTTCTGGGTTGATTTGGCTAAATGTGAAAGTTATTTTTCGCCCTCCACTCTAACCCTTGGAGGCGCTGGTTGGGTGAAAAGGCCTTTGTGGTTAGCAGATAGGAGGCCCAACCGCCACCATGACAGCTAGGAGATTGTTCCTCTTAGCTTAGTCATGCCATGCACCAGCTCCCCTTTTACCCCAAACATGGGAATTGGCTCACATGTCAGCCCCTGCGTTGGTCAGAGTGGCCTGCCTGTCTTCACCATGGCGTCCCAGGACACCAGGAACAGCACATGAACGCCGTTTTGGGTGCCTTCCAGCATTTAGCCTTTACACACTTGCTTGTCATGAGTGGCTCTTGAAATTTTCTTTTTATCCATGGAGGGAGTGTGAACCTTGGGTAAGCACAAGATAGGTTGTTGTGGAGAAAACCTGTCAGAAAATGGTGACGGGAAGGCCAGGCCGTGGAGGTGCCAGGAGAGTGAGGGATTTCCCATCTGCACTGTCTTCAGCAGCTGTGATGGCTTGAACTGTGTCCCCACCAAATTCAGAGATTGAAGTCCTAACTTTCAGTACTTCAAGATGTGACCTTATTTGGAGATAGGGCCTTTCCAGAGGTCATCAGGGTGAAATGAAGGCATCAGCAGCGTACATCCCTCCATCTCAGACTTCTGGCCTCCGGAACTGGGAGAAAACCCTCTTCTGTTATCTGAGCCACCCAGTCCATGACACTTGGTTACGGCAGCCCTAGCAAACACGTGCAGGAGCATTTTTTGTGGGTGTGTGAGAGGGCAACCCAGGGGCCTTTAATTAAGCTATTCTCACACGGTTTAGGAGAAACGTGGCCCCCAGTGCCCTCTCCATGGAGGCACGTGGCTCTGGGTCCTGAGGTGGCAGAGGCCTGCCTGCTGTTGTGGAGAAAGGCCCCTGGACCTGGGCTGGATCCAGCTGCCCCTCACTGTGTGTGAGACTTAACCTCTGTGCCGCAGTTTGCTTGTTTGTAACTTATCTGTAACGTGGGCCTGAGGGAGGCAGTACTTCATACACGGGGGTAGTGCTTAGAATGAAGCCAGGTACACTGAGCCCTGTACAAAGGCGTTGTGACTATTATTATGGGAAGAAGTCTCTGGGGAAATTCCAAACCCTTGGCTCTTGGCACCAGCAACACAAACACCTCACAGCCCAGCCCTCTTGCCCCTGGGATGGGGATGTGAGAACACTGAGGCCATTGTGTCACCCGAGGCCACATGTGGTTGGTCTCATCCTGTTTCCAACACGTGGGCTGGGTTTCAACGTGGAACGAACGACTGCATGGCCCTGGGTCCATAGGAACCCTGCCGTGGTCACACACCAGCTGCCCAGTCCTATGGAAGCCAGACTGTGGTTGAAGAAACACAGAGAGTGCTGGGGGCAGGGCCAGGGGCCGGGGAAGAAGTGGGAGGAGGAAAAAGGAAGTGTCTTTGCTGGCTTGAGGCAGAATTTTGAAACAGGCACAGTTTCTTTCTGAGCATCCTTTTGCTCTGAGCTTCCCCCTGTTTGAACCTCCTTGGTCGTGTGGCCCTCCACCCCTCACTGGGGGCCACCACCTGGCTCCCGTCACTGTCATTGCCTTCCTGTCTTCTCCCCTCTGGTGTTTGGAGGGTTAGCTGGAAGGGGTGGAATGAGTCCTGGCCACCTCATCATCCTAAAGTTGTCCGCATTTTAAAAGCAGGACTCAAAATGATTACAAATGAAATGGAAATTCCTGGGGTTTCAGGCAAGGTGGAATAAGGCAGTGAAAAGCTTTGGTATTGGAGCCAGCCTCCAAGATGGGCCTCGACCATCCTACCTCCGGGTGTTCACGCTCATGTGTGGTCCCCTCCCATATGGAACCATTCAGGGCTGACCTGTGTCACCAATAGGATACCGTGGAAGTGACAATGTGTGACTTCCAAAGCTAGGTCATTAAAGACCGTCCTGGTTCTCTTGGACCACCCCCTCTGGAGAAAGCCAACTGCCGTGTCATGGGGACATTCAAGCCATCCTGTGGGGATGTCGGCGAGCAAGTTGGTTGCTATGTGAGGGAGCCCCCGTCCAGCTTTCAGGTGACAGCAGCCCGGGCTGACATCCTGACCACAACCTCCTGAGAGACGCTGAGCCAGAAAGACCCAGCCACACTGCTCCCCACTTCCTGACACATAGAAACTGTGTGAATGGTCAGTGTAAATGGTAATTAGTGATGCAGCATCAGATAACTGATATGACTGGTAAGGGTCCAAAGCCTTCCTGGAGGGGAGGCCCAGTGCTGGTCTCTCCTTGGCTTAACTCCCCAGGCTCTGGCCATAGCTGCCTTTGTTTTGCCCCTTCTGAAGCTCCAGTTTTCTCTGATCGTTCCATAGTTGTTCATGGTATTTTCTCTCCCTTTCATTCCTGGGTTGGAGAGGAGAGGAGAGGAGCTTCATGCAAAGTTTAGGTCTATTGATGATAAGTTAGGGCATATTGAGGATGAGTTTGGTTATATAGATTTTTAGTAAATGGGCAACGACCTGTATTTCATGAAAATGTATATCCCGTGTATCTCTTTATAGCCTGGAGACTTCAGTAAAATATTCCCCAAATGCCAATGGGGTTTGGCTGGGCATTACTTTGGGCTCTCGGCGTTTGCAGATGCAGGAGGTCATTTTCGAAGCGAGCAGCCTCCTTTCCTCCAGCACCGGGGAAACATGCCGCAGCCTGTAATGCAGCATGGAGCACATGCCCTCTGCCCGCTGCACAGCGGATGTGCCGACTCCAGCGCCTTTGCTTCGTCAGGGCTTTCAGACTTCTGACCTCAATTATTTCGGTGGGAGGTCATTTTTGCAAGAGAGGATGCAATGGGTGTTTGAAAAGAGAAAGTATTTCACAGGCACTTCAAAGCAGTGTTGCAAGCATGCCAATGAAAAACCTCACTTTTGTAAAGTGAAGCAGTGAGATTTAATTTCAGCTGATGGCTTGTTTGGATTGCCTTTGGTCAACTTTTAATTGAAATCCATATGCAGAAAAGTGCATAAAGGGTAAGTGTGCAGCTTGATGAATTGTCACAAGGTGAACACACCTGGGTAACAGTGCCCAGATCCAGAAATGGAACATGATCAGCTCCCAGAAGCCACCTTCATGTCCACTTCCAAGGGTAACTGCTATCCTGAATAACACCACCGGTTCCTTGTGCTTGTTTGGAACTTTATAGGGATGGAATCACGGATCCCTTTGTGTCTGCTTTTCTTTGTGTCTTTCTTTTACTTGACATTAGGCTTGTGAGCTTCATTCTTATTATGGGATAGAGTGGTACCTCTTTCCTCCTCATAGCCCTATCTAGCCTAATAACTTTCTTTGTATGTAAAGTATCTCTTTTCTCTCACTGCTTTTAAGAGATCCTCTTTTTCACTTGTTTAACAATTCGATTATGCTATGCCTTAGTGTAGTTTTCTTCTTTTTTGTGTGTGTGCTTGGGGTTTGTTGAGCTTCTTCTATCTATGGGATTATATAGTCTAATAGCTTAAATCTTTGTGTAAACAAGATTTCCTATATTGAATGTTCTGGTCAGTGTATCTACATTTATTTCAGAGAAACTTCTTGACAGAGCTTAAAGGGATTTTTAAGCCAGTTTCCCTCTCAAGCTCTTACCTCCTCCAATTGGATAAAAACAGTAAAGGGTTTGTCTTGTTGGGTTGATAAGAAATCGTCAACTTGTAGTGCTTTTAGCCTCTTATGGGTCCAGAGTCCATTCCCTCAGGCTCCACTGATTCTGTGTCCAATGCCTGTGGCTGGATATCAGGAGGGCACCTGTTTTTGTCAGCCCAACTTTTTTCATGAATGAAAAGTAACAAGGGAAACAAGATGAATTCAGAAAAAAAAAGAGAAACAGTAAGGAAAGGCAAGGTATGCCCTTCAGACAGGCATTGCTACAAATTGTTATGTTTTTTTAAAAAAATATTTTCTGTTTTTCTTTTTTAAAATTTTTAATTTTGCTACAAATTATAAAACTGGTGGGTGACGGTGGATGTTTCAAAACCACTCACATTTGACATGGTAGTGACTTCAGACTGGCCTACATAACCTTTTGTTCTCTGTACATGTACAGATAAAACATCTTTCTTATCTTGATTCTTTTTTTTTTCCTTTTTTGAGATGGAGTCTTGTTCTGTTGCCCAGGCTGGAGTGCAGTGGTGTTATCTTGGCTCACTGCAGGCTCTGCCTCCTGGGTTCAAGCGATTCTCCTGCCTCAGCCTCCTTAGTAGCTGGGATTACAGGCACGCACCACCACACCTGGCTAGTTTTGTATTTTTAGTAGAGATGGGGTTTCACTATGTTGGCCAGGCTGGTCTTGAACTGCTGACCTCAGGTGGTCCACCCGCCTCGGCCTCCCAAAGTGCTGGGATTACAGGCATAAGCCACCATGCCCAGCCTCTTATCTTGATTCTTGAGCATGTCTATGCAGTGATGTCCAAAGCATTCAATAGCTGACTACGTGATAGAGTTTTATGTCTATTGATGGATATAGTATTAATAACACTCCTTGTAGAACAGAGGTAGTATGTGTGCCTGGCTAAGCTTTTTGTGGCTTAGTGGACACTATTTCTATATTGCAAACACTTCATTTTATGCAGGTCCAGATAGTAAACAGAGATGAGTGACACAGGCCTTTGCCCTCAAGGAGCTCACAGCCTAATAAGGGAGGAAACATGTTTGTAAATAATCATTTGAACAAAATGCAGTTTCTAAGTAAGATTGATGTTAAAAATATTAATAGTATAAACAATATTAAAAATTTTAGTGATTAAAACACAACAGCAAGGATGCAGGTCATGAAATGAGTGGAAAATAGGAAGGGAACAAAAGGTTATACTAGGCCAGTGGCTCTTAATGCGCAGCCCCTGGATCAGCTGCAGCAGCCTCCCTTGGGAGCTTATTAGAAATGCAGATTCCCCAGCCCCATCCAAGCCTTGCTGGATCTGAAACTCTGAGAATGGGACCTGACAGCCTGGGTTTCCCCAGCCCTCCTGGTAATGCTGATGCACGTTCAAGCTGGAGAACCACTGGTTTAGACAATGATAAGCCACCAGGGTTCTGTCAGGAAGCCTAGGACAGGCCATTTTAGTGCTCATGTTGTCCCCTAATTGCCAGAAGCCTCAGCACAGCTTGGACCCTTTTGTTAGGGGACTGATCTTTGTCGGCAATCAATAAAGTATATTAGGGAGTTTTTCTGAATTTTTTTTTTTTTTTTTTTTTTTTTTTTTGAGTCAGAGTCTCACTGCGTCACCCAGGCTGGAGTGCAGTGGCGCAATCTCGGCTCACTGCAACCTCTGCCTCCTGGGCTCAAGAGATTCTCTTGCCTCAGCCTCCGGAGTAGCTGCTGGGATTACAGGTGCCCGCCACCATGACTGGCTAATTTTTGTATTTTTAGTAGAGATGGGGGTTTTACCATGTTGGCCAGGCTGGTCTCGAACTCCTGACTTCAGGTGATCCACCCACCTCAGCCTCCCAAAGTGCTGGGGTTACAGGCATGAGCTACCGCGCCCAGCTCTGAATTCTTAAATGAAGGGAAAGTTTTATTTTGCCCAACTAGTACAGCTTACCACTTTGTTTCTTTTATGGATTGAGTTTTTGATGTTATTTCTAATAACTCTTTGCCTAGCCCTAGGTTTTGCCCATTTGTGTAGGAGGGGTAAAGATCACTCACACGGGTTTACACAGGCAAGGGCATAACTGGCTGAAGAAATATAAAATGCCATGTGATGCTGCTTTCATTTGGGTCCTTCCAGAAGTGGAACCTAAAATGAGGTTTCTGGTACAAGTTGACTTGGGAGGGGAGTGGGGAAGTGAGACTAGTAAAGGAAGGCAGCCATTAGGGCCGGGCTGTTAATGTCACCCAATGGGCGACTGGAGCTTAATTCCACACTTGGAAACTCTAGGAAATGGTGCTCGCTGTGTCATGGGCCCCCAAGATCACCACTGGGTGGTCCGGTGATTTCCTAGGAGGGCTCATAAAGCTTGACACATGTCATATGCATGGCTATGATTTAGTACAGCGAGAGAACACAGAGAAAAATCAACAAAGGGAAAAAGGCTTATGGGGCGAAGTCTGGAGAAAAGCAGGCATGTGCCTCCAAGAGTCCTCTCTCAGTAGAGTCACACAGAACATGCCTACTCCTGCCCATGGTGAGTTGAGACAACATGTGTGAAATGTCCACCAGGAAAGCTCCTTAGAGACTCAGCGCCTGGGATTTTTATTGGGGGCTGCTCAAATAGGCATTCTCTGCCTAGCACACATCAAAATTCCAGACTCCCAGAGAGAAAGCAGGCATTCAGCATAGATCACAGTATTTGGACAAAGAGTTTAGGCACAGTGAGCCACTCTTACCAGCTCTGGGAATGGTGGGAACCCTCCCAAAATACAAATTCCCAGATGCCAGCCAAGGGCCAACCTTGCAAACAGGACTTCCTAAGGAAAGCAGTCTCAGGTCTGCTATATTATGTGTTTTCTGCACAGGTACAAAGCACATTCCTTGAAATAATCTCATTTAAGGGACAAGGGAGTGGAACATTTGAAGATGTCTGGTTTTCTCTAGACTTTGCCCCACAAGCCTTTTCCCTCGAGAGTCAGTTCTTGAGAGTCATCAATTAATACCTACTCCCAATAATGCACTTCAGGCATGCCATGTGAGCAGAGCCACCTTCTGTGGGTCTCAAAACAATGACAGTGACCTCAGACTAAGCAATATGGTTAGAAATTAGCTAGAGCTTACTGGAAGGTTTTGAGTGATATGAGTGGGGTGCTGGCAGCATCAGATACAGTAGTTATTCTAGAAATTGGATGGGGACAGCAGAGCCATGTGTATAGGGTAGTTCACGTTCCTGGGGTTGTGTGGCAGTATTGTAACTGAATGAAGAGGTCAAGGCTTCCCTCTAACCTCCTTAGGTAGATGTCTCCTTCCTGTGTCTGCTCACTGGAGGAATGGGAAAGTGTGTGTGTGTGTGTGTGTGTGTGTGTGTGAGTGAGAGAGAGAGAGCACGTGTGTGCGTGTGTGTGTGTATGTGAGCATTGTGGGGGCAGAAAATCCTGGTACATTTGCTGTATTTTAAACTTCCATTTCTAATCTTTCAGTTCTGAGCAGCGTGAATAGGCAGATGAACAAATGTTTGCTATAGCCTCAAACATTCATGTCAGAACATTTTTTTCCCTCCTTCCACACAAGTAAATGAAGAGAACAGTGCTCTGTTGTATCATTTGAAGATGGCTATTAATTTGCGTTGGATTGCATTTCTTAAGCATGTTTATGTTATTTGAGGAGCAGGAGACTGGCTGGCCTGGCCGCCCCCGGAGGAGGCACTTGTGGGGAAGCTTTGAAGCTGGAGCAGGAAGGAGTGAAATGACACAGTCTGATGATGATCACGGTAATGCAGGCCTTGCAGCCTGGCGACATTCTTCAAAGGCAGCTAACTGCAAGACTGCCCTCTTCCCCTCCCTTCTCAGACATCTCCAAGACCCTGCCAGCCGCCAGATGAAACCAATCTTCCTAGAGCCTCATGTGGTGGTCTTAGGCATCGCTTGGGAGTGCCTTAGAAATTCGGAGTCTCAAATGTAGTCTTGGGCCACACCCCAGCTCTCCAGGATCAGAATCTGCCGTTTAATAAGACCCTAAGGGATGCATGGCTCATCCAGGCCAGAGTCAGATCTCATCTGAGGCCGCACATTGGCAGCACCTGGGGAGCTTTTAAAAATGCTGATGCCTGGGCTCTGCCCCAGGGACCCCGATTTAATGACTCTGGGCGGGTGCTGCTCCTTGGGCTTTCTGAATGCTCCCACGTGGTTTGGCTGCGCACCCTGGGCTGGGAATCGTGGGGCTCCCTGGCAGTACCTTTCTGGAATTCTCCTTCCCCAGCCTCCCAGGCACGTGACTGCTTAATCTCCTCCCTCTGGGGCTCTTTCTCTGTCCTCTGCTCCTGGCTCCCCGATTTCTGAAGTCAGCCCCGTCTCTTTTCTTTCTTTGTTACCTACTTGCCATTCTCCAAAGTGCCTCTGCGGGGGCGGGAGCTTGTGAGAAATTCGAGCCTCAGCCTTGCCCCAGACCTGCTGAATCAGCACCTGCAGTTTAACCAGAAGCCCAGGGGATGCGCATGTGCATTGTCATATGAGAAGCGCTGGTCTAGGTGACGTAAGCTGGGAAAGAAACCCAGGGAATCTGCTGGAATGTAGGGAGCCTGAGCTCAGGAACTGGAAGGCGTCGGTCTGGGTCTCTGGCTTGTTTGTTCTCTAGCTGTCTCAATCTGCCACTGTGGTCATTTGGGGCTAGATCATTCTTCTCTGTGGGGACTGTCCTGTGCATTTAGGACGTTGGGCAGCATCTTTAGCCTCTACCCACTTCATGCCATAGCAATCCCCCTCCCCAGAGGTGACAACCAAGAATGTCTCCAGGCATTGTCAAGCGTTCCCTGGGGAAGAATGGTCTCCAGGGGACACTTTGGTGTCTGCCTCTGGCCTCATTCCTTCCCACCATAGACCCTTGGTAGGGTTGGTGGCTCCAAGTTAGCCACTGCCCTGGAAAGAGAGACTTCCTTTCTTCTCCTCGTCCATTTGTGCGGCCCTGCATGGGTCCCATGCTCATCCCCATAGCCAGTCATTGTGCCTGGTAGTTGGAGCACTGTCATTGGCCAGATTGGGTTGTGTGCCACACCCGGCGCCAGGGGCCAGCTTTGTTAGCAGTTGAAGAACACTGGGAGAGTTCTGAGGGAGGCACAAATGGCTACTTTGGACCACTCTAGCACCCCTTTACGGACCCAAGTCCTCCGCTGAGCTTTCACCCAATAACAAGCTCATTTAGCAAATATCTGTTGTGTGACAACGAACAGCTGGGCCCGTTCCAGGGCAGGCATTTTATAAACAATCTTCAGGACCATCCTAGGAGGGTGGTCTTGTTAGCCCATTTTACAGGTGAGCAGACTGCAGCTCAGCAGGGCTGGTGACACCCATGGCAACCTGCGGAGCCCAGTTGCTCCCTAATTCCCCCCACCCTGTACCCTGCTGTCAGCCCTTCCTTTCTGTCACCCCCTTGAGTTCTTCCTACCCTCCAGGCTGCCCTACACTGCCATATAGCTGAACAAATTGTAAAAGGAACACCATGTCATCATGCCTCTGCTCAAGTCAGGGAAGACTGTTGTTGCTGTCATCTTTTGTCCCCTGCCCAGTCCCCTCTCCTCCCTGCCCCTCAAAATACTCTTCTGACTTCTATTGTGTTTACATTTCTACTTTTCTTTGTAGATTTACCAATGAATTCTGGTTCCTGAGCTTTGTAACTTACTTCTGCCCGTTTTTGAACATGATGTAAACGGGATCACACAGCGTATTTGGATGCATCCGGATTCTTTTGCTCTGTATTCTGTGTTTAAGAGTTACTCATTGCAAGCATACCTTGGGAAGTGGTTGACTCAAAGGGTAGGTAGATGAGAAGCCACTGAAGGTGACAGAGGAACGGCTATGGGTCAGAGAGGGAATTACCTTGGCATTACTTGGGCAGAGCTGGAGCAGTGGGCTAGGCAGTTAGGAGGTTGCGGTGACCTGGGTAGGAGCTCCAGCTAAGGGTCTGAAGGTCACGGGGAGGATGGCAGGTGAGGCCTGGTAGGCTTGGGAGAGTTGTACTGCCTTCTCTTTCTGACGAGGTAGGAGTTACAGGTTGGAGGAGATGGAAAAAGGGGGAAACATTCCTCACACAGGCTTGTTGGACCAGCAGGAGCTGAACCAGCAGTCGTCTTGGGCTGCAGTGAAATCCCCTGTGAGACTAGGGGCCCCGAGCACCAAGGAGCTGGCAGCCAGCAGCCAGCAGCCACTGAGCCCAGCACCTCTCATAATCCACAAGGTTGGAAGAAAAGCAACTCGGTAAAGGCTGCTCGTGATGAGTCCTTGGGGCTCCTGGAAAATCTGTAAGAAATGAAGATTTCGAGATGTTTATTTTTAGCTGCCATCTGACCATGGCCTGTCTCTGAACTTGATGTTCTTGGGCCCTCTCCTCTGGCTGTGTGTTCTAGAATTTCTATTGTGTCCTATGCTTTTCATGGTGTCATGTGAACACTACAGGTAACTGTGATGATCTTGAACACTTTGTTAGTGCTATGGTATGATCATATTTTTATTCATGAGCCAAGGCACCTGGAATCTTGAAGTGTTCAGATCACTAATTACTTGGAGAAACTTTTCTGATTGTAGGATCTCACAGAAAACCCTCTCTCTCTCCCCCTGCCCCCCCGCCCGTGTGTGCGTGTGCGTGTGTGTGTGTGTGTGTAATAGGAACTCATTTTTATTTTCCCAAAGCTTTAAGGTTGAGATGTTGACAGTGACATCCTTTAGTTGCATTGTTGGGTTTCTGGAAACTCATTCCTTCCCTTAAATAATCCTAAGGGGAATGACTGTGGATACTTGTCTTTCTATTATACTTGTCCCCATGGGTCACAATTATTTGTTTGCTGGATTTTGTTGGGAGGTGAGGGCTGCAAATGTGCTGGTAGCTCTGGTGACTCAGACAGAGGCCTGGCAGGTAGCAGATGCCCAATAAACACCCATGGTGTAAAGCAGGGGCCGGCAAAGTACAGCCTGCAGGCCAGATCCAGCCCGTTCCTGTTTTTGTAAATAAAGCGTTATCGGCAGGCAGCCACATCCCTTCATTTCCATATTGTCTGTGGCTGCTCTGCTCTACAATGGCACAGTCCAGTAATCGCAATGGAGACTATATGGCCCGCAAAGCTGAAAAGATTTCCCATCTGGCCCTTTCTGGGAAAGATTTGCAAACCCCTATCAGTTAAGTTACTATGAGGAAACAGGAAGGAGCATGGGGCAGGAACAGCTTGTGGGAGAGGCTCATGGGAGCCAGAGGTGGTTTTAGTAGCAGTTTCTACCCTGCCCACGCTGGCAGGGGACCCTGCCGGGACTCGCCTCTAGGGTGGCCTTCCTTGCTGGTTGGAGACTTTTAATCTTTTAATCTGAGTTATGACTTTCCGTTCCATCTGTCCAAGTCATCTGGGGATTAGGTAATAGAGCAAGTTGGCAAATAATCTGATATGGTCTGATTTGGGAGGGGAATACTGGCATAAACATTGGCAGGTTCTGTGGCACCTGGCCACTGCTGGGCAGAGGACAGAGGGAACAGGTGGAAGGGCTTCAACCACAGTGTTTTTTTGGGCGGTGTAAATACTGATGGCAGCACGAAGCGTAATGGCTCCAAATGGGAAATCAGCCAGGTGTCAGCCGCAGTAGAATGGATAACTACATTGGGGCTGATTCCTCAGTCAAATACTGTGGAACAGGAGGCGGCCAAGTTCGTGATCCTGTGGGCCAACTCCAGCTCACTGCCTGCTTTCGAACAGCTTATGAGCTAAGAATGGTTTTTGCATTTTTATATGGTTGAGAAAAAGCCAAAAAAATAATATTTTGCAACACACGAAGATGATCTAGAATTCATATTTCAGTGTCTGTGAATAAAGTTTTATTGAAACATAGCACCAGGCATTAATGTGTCTGTGGTCTCTGGCTGCTTTCCAATGACAACGGTGGAGGTGAGTAGTCTCGACAGAGACTATATGGCCCTGAAAGCTTCAAATATTTACTCTCTGGCCCTTAACAGAAAAAGTTTGGTGGCCCCTGTTACAGGGCGAAGAGAATGAACAGATAGTTACACTGAATAACATGGGTAGATCTTGCAACATAATAGAGAATGAAAGAAACTGGAAAAAAGATTTCATTTCTTTAAAGTTCAGAAGCAGGCAACAGTAATCTATAGTGTGAGGGTCGGGATAGTGGTTACCCTTAGGGGTGGGTCAGGGACTAGCGGGGGCTTGAAGTGGTGTCTAGGGGCTGGTCATATTTCGTCCCTTGATCTGAGCACTCCATACATGGGTGAGTTCCCTTTGTGAAAATGTGTGGAGTTGTTCATTTATGATTTTTGCATTTTACGAATAGTTGTTTACTTCAATAAAAAGCTTACTCAAGAAAAGTGATTTCAGTCTGGCAGCTCCTCAGAAGGTTAAACAGAGTTCCCATCTGACCCAGCAATCCACTCCTGGGCATATACCCAAGAGAAATGAAAACATATGTCCATGCAAAGACTTGTACACAGATGTTCCTAACAGCCTTATTCATAATAGCCCAAAAGTAGAAACAACCCAAATGGCCATCAGCTGATGAGTGGATAAACAAAATGTGATACACCCACACAATGGAATCTTATTCAGCAATAAATAAAAAGGGGTGAAGCACTGATACGCACCACGGCCTGGATGAACCTTGAAAGCATTATGCTTGGTGGAAGAAGCCAGATGCAAGAGGCTACATACTGCATGATTCCACTTATATGAAGTGTCCAGAATAGGCAAACCCATAGGATGGAAAGTACATTAGTGGCTACCTAGGCTGGGAGAAGGAAGTGATTGCTAATGGGTAGGGGGTCACTTTTAGGGGGATGAAAATGTTCTGGAATTGGATAGTGGTGATGACTGGATAGCCTTGTGAATTTCCTGAAAACCACTGAATTGTACACTTTAAAAGAGTACATTTTATGGTATGTGAATTACCTCTTTAAAAATGCTGTAAGAAAAAAAAATGCTGTAAGAGATTGCTGCTACAGACCTGTGTGTATCTGTATACGTCAGAAGGAAAAGGTCTCAAGGTGACAGGTACCTCGTCCATTCTTCCTGCTACTCCTCCCAATGCAGATATCTTGAAAGTTGACAGACAGGGGGAATGCCTGACTTCCTCCAGGTAATCCAGACCCTTCCCCTAGATCCAAGCCAGTTGAGTAGCACAGAGCAGTTTCTAGAATGTAGCTACCATGGGCATGTTAATTTTACTACTTTTGTTTACTAAAACTGCAGTTCTCAGAAAAACAGGGTAAACGAAAATATCCTAGATAACTTGCTTCCTGGACTTTTCCTGTGATTATACCTGACTTCACCCCCATTTTCCTGATGTCTGTTTTCCTTTGGTCTGATGGGAGAGGAATGGGAATCTTTTTAGTAGTCACTGGGGCCCATTTTCATAGCTGAGCCTGGGCTCTCCGCTCCTTGCTTTTTCCTCCAAGACTTCATTGTTTCACAGCCAAAGAAATGGAGCAGTAAAAAACAAACACACAAAAAACAACAAAAACAAAACAAAACAAAACAAAACAAAACAAATTAAAAAAGACTTCACTGCTTACCTGTAGGTTGCTTTTTATATATAGTTCTTAATCTCTTCTGAATTGAACTTCTTGGTCCCCACTTCTAGGTGTTAAGGGCCATAATGGTTGCAAATATTGTGATAACTTTTGAGAGGATCCCTTTTGAGGGTGTGAGATGGCCACCCAGAGGATCTCAAAGTTTTCATTTTGCTGAATACACTGAAGAGTGTATTTCTTAGGATTTTCTGCTCTGTAATGACAGACAATCACAGCTGGCAGTGAAGATAGCTCTGAACTTTCTGTAAAGTCCCAGGCCTAAACATTATCTGTGGCAGAGACAAATCGTTTTAATTAATGACAAAATGTTTGCTTGTCCCTGCGAGGGTGAAAGGGGCTGGTGCTAAGTTTCATTCCCTGTGCCACCTACTGGGGTGAAGGGGCAGGGGAGGGAGCATCCCAGGGTCCTGGCTTTCAAGAGAGGGGCAGTGAGGGTCAGCTGTGGTCACACACCCAGACTTGGGAGTCATACAAGTCTCTTGGTTAGTGGTCTTGCCACTTTTAATAGAGGTATTTCAGATTTGAAAGAAAACAGTCTAAATAGTCTCCTCAAAATAAATGCTTTGAGGAGGTTTTAGGAAAAGGTATTTCAAATGTCAGACATAGATTCATGTTTTAATGGCCTCACTGATTCTTGGTAAGTGGAAGCCCACAGAAGGTCCCGCAGAAACTCAGTTGGACCACTACAATCTCCCTGAGCAGAACTGGAGTCCATCGGGTCCCCTCTATCAGCTACAGACAGCAGAGGAGTGAGCAGATCAACTTCAGAAATGAGGTGACATGCAGGGGGGTAAGGAAGGGGTGTTTCCATGAAACATGACTTTCATTTTAACAAACATTTATGAAGCACTAACCACATGCCAGGCACAAATTGCTTTACAAATGTCAGCTCATTCCGTCTTCTTCATAGCACCCTGAGGCAGGTAGTGCTGCAATTCCTACTTCATAGATGGGGGAGACTGAGGCACAGTAAGAAAGGTCCAGTAACTTGCTTAAGGTCACACAGGTAGTAAGCGACAGACGTGATATCTGAACCCACGCAGTGCCATTCTGGAGTCTGTGTTTTAACCAGTATGCATGTGATGCTGCCTCTCTTGTGATCAACAACTGAATATAGAGGGACAAAGTAAAATATTGAAGATCCAAGTATCTCATACTGCCATTTTGTTTTAAAATAAATCTACGAAGAAAACATACCAACAGGTTCTGGGAGTTATCAAGGGCATGATGACGGGTAATCCTTATTTTATTCTTGATACTTTTCTGTATTTGTCAAGAAGGTTTGTAAGTTGGGTGGTTGGTTGTGTGTTTTTAAAAAGTAGCCACAATAATACCTCTGATTTCTGAATGCTCATCTAGAACTTTGCCATTTCCCCATCAAGAGGTGGAGTCTACTTCCTCTCCCCTTGAACCTGGGTGGGATTTTGTGACTGCCTCAATGAAGAGCAAGTGACAAAAGGGATGGTACCTGACTTCTGAGGCTGGGCCATGCAAGGTGATACCGCTTCTGCATGGTCTCTCTCTCTTAACACACTTGCTTTGGGGCCCAGAGCCTCTGGATAAGAAATACTGCCACCCGGCCAGGCACAATGGCTCACGCCTGTAATCCTAGCACTTTGGGATGCCAAGGCGGGCGGATCACCTGAGGTCGGGAGTTCGAGACCAGCCTGACCAACATGGAAAACCCCGTCTCTACTAAAAATACAAAATTAGCTGGGCGGGGTGGCGCATGCCTGTAATCCCAGCTACTTGGGAGACTGAGGCAGGAGAATAGCTTGAACCCGGAAGGCAGAGGTTGCGGTGAGCCGAGATCACGCCGTTGCACTCCAGCCTGGGCAACGAGAGTGAAACTCCATCTCAAAAAATAAAAAATAAATAAATAAAAGAAAGGAAATACTGCCATCCAAAGTCACAGCTGAAGAGACCACATGGGGATGCCACATGGAAAGAGAGAGAGGCCTGGGAACCCCAGCTGTTTTCGTCTCCAGCTGTTGAGTCTCTTGGCCCAGGCGCCAGATGTGTGAGTGAACAAGCCTTCAGATGATGCCAGCCCCAACCCCTGTCTGACTAAGACCTTGTGAAAGACCCTGGGTGAGGATGGTCTTGCTGAGTCCAATGAGACCCCAATACCAGGGTAGATAAAGATATGATGGGCTGCGTGCATTGGCTCATACCTGTAATCCCAGCATTTTGCGAGGCTGAGGTAGGAAGATTGTTTGAGCCCAGGAGTTTGAGACCAGCCTGAGCAACATAGCGAGACCCTGTCTCTACAAATAATAAAAAAAAAATAGCTGGTGTAGTGGCATGCATCTGTGGTCCCATCTACTCAAGAGGCTGAGGCAGGAGGATGGCTTGAGTCTGGGAAGTTGAGGCTGTGTTGAGCTGTGATTGCGCCACTGCACTCTAGCCTGGGTGACAGAGTGAGACCCTGAAAAAAGAAAAGAAAGAAAGAAGGAAGGAAGGAAAGAAGGAAGAAAGAAAAGAAAAGAAAAGAAAAGAGAAAAGAAAGAAAAGAAAGAATCCTTTGGGATGGCTAAAGAGGATGCCCCAACTATGTCTGGGGAAATTAATGCAAGTTCCACGGATAGGGTGAAACAAAACAGGGTTCTGCAATGTGAATAGGAGCTTTCAAGGCAAAGGAGAAGGTTCAGGGTAGAAGAGAAAAGCACATTCAAAGATTTGGGTTTCTGCCTGACATTTTTGGTCAAACATGGATAACCATGATTCACCTAGGGTGGCATTTTTATATTCAGCCAAGCCTTGATTCTACTTAGAATCTGTCCTTCTAGATCTTGATCTGGGTGATTTCCTGCTTTCTTTCATCTTCTAGAACCTGTTGTATTATTGCTAACACCCAACCATAAAAAGTTCAGGTTTCCTTTGAGTGTTAAAGATCCCTGTTCTGAGGGCGAGCTGACCCATTCAGAGTCGCTTTTAACATCAGAGCTGTAAATGACATCATTAATACTATTGTATTAATACATGCTTGTCTTCGTTGAGTCCTGAGTGAAGTGAGTTTTACTGGACAGGATCTGCTGTTGAAGAACTTGAGCCTGACTTCTTGGGGTCTTCATGCTTGGAGACCAAATCTACTGACACTTTCTTGCCTTTAGGCATTGGTTACAAGATATAGGTGTCCTGCATTCCTTCCACAGTCCCTTTGGAGGCAAATAATGGTTGTGTAGGAGAGATGTTCTCTTGTCAGGCAGGATACCTCCAGCCTGAACTGGGGCAAATTCCACTCCACCCTCTCACTATTGGTACTGTCATCTATGGCTGCTCCAGTCCTCCCCTGAGTTGGTCTGCATTGCCCCAGCTAACTTGACCTGTCTTCCTTTCTGTCCCTCAGAGCTCAAGTTCATTCTACCTAGTAACCCATTATTATCATGCTGCTGATTAACAACTCCTTCAAAGGACTCAGTGGCTTAAAACAACAACCATTCACTATTTTCACAAATCTACAGGTTGGCTGCATGGTTGGATTGGGCCAAAGTTGGCTGATCTTGGCTGGACTGACACATAAATCTGTGGTCGGCTGGACCTAGATGATTTCTTTTTTTTCCCTTTGAGATATGGAGTCTTGCTCTGTCGCCCATGCTGGAGTGCGGTGGTGCAATCTTGGCTCACTGTAACCTCCACCTCCCAAGTTCGAGGGATTCTCCTGCCTCAGCCTGCTGAGTAGCTGGGACTACAGGCACCTGCCACCACGCCTGGCTAATTTTTGTATTTTTAGTGGAGACGGGGTTTCACCATGTTGGCTATCTGCTGGCTGGGTTTTTCTGACAAGCACTCTCTTGGAGGGTCAACAGCCTGTTGTCTTGTTTTTCCCATCAGAGATTTTCTTTACCACATATATTAAGAGGTTATTTTCATTTTGTTTGTGTATAAATGGGAATGAAATCTTTGCTTTCTAATTTTACTCTCTTCCTAATATCATTGGTTGCTACTGACTTATGCAATGTGATTCTTCCCTGGGCACTCATCAGGGGGTATTGTTTTCAACTTGGCATGGCTCAAATCTCAAACTTTTAAAGTTTTAAAGCAGCCGAGTTGCACTGATGATCAATAAATCAATCACTGTGACCACTTTATTGCTTGTAAGGTGATTACCCTACTTTGCCCATAGTGACTCTTCAATTTGATTAAAATGCAGTTTCACTGGGTCGTGGTTGAGTCCTCCAGATATATAAATACATGAGAGAAGCCTGTACTCAAATGTTTTTATAACCACCCTTCAAATGTTTAACCATCTATTCCAGCACTTTTGTGGTCCTCATCCTATAATTCAAATTTCCATGCTCTTTGCCAAAGTAATTCTTATTTAGTGCATATTCCAACCTCTTGTCTCTGTAAGAGTGTATTCTTTTCTCTGCTAACTGGTGGTGAGCCTCGGTCCCACTGCAAAGCATTTTCTGCAGCTGACATGAGCTCCTGTGCAGTCTGTAGATCAGGCTCTGATGGTGGGAGAATATGGGAGATGATGTTGGTTCACTCGCGATTGTTTTCCAGGTGAGGGGAGCTGGAATAGTGGGAGTGGAATTATTATCTTGGACAGGAAAGGAAGATACATTCACCTGTGCTACTGCCCTGGCCGCAGGAGCCCTTTTGACTGCATTTTAAGACATTAAAAATGAGCATCTGTCCTGGAGCTCCCTGCCCAGGGCAGTGTGCCATCAGCTTCTCATGGCTCTTGGCTCGTGGCAGGTTGTCCCACCTCCCTTGTCCAACTCCAGGGTGGCCCCATTCACACAGAGGGCTCCTGCCATCTGCAGATTGCCCGGGCTCCCACCAGCTCATTAAAGTCTTGCCAGCATTTTCACTGTGCCATTGAAGTACATTTTGAATATCCATGATGACATTCACATAGGCTGCCTGCCTGAGTGGTCTGCTTTGTCTCCCATGGGAACCAATTATTGGTTTGATTACCATTATTTTCATTTAAACCCTGTTTGCCCCTCCAGCCCTGTCATTTGGACACCTTGCTTTTGTAGAATGTGAGGTTTTCTAGGAATGTATATAATTGATCTTCATTTGCAGATTCCATATTTGCAAATTTGCCTACTGGCTAAAATGTATGTGTAGCCCCCAGATCAATACTCATGGAGCTTTCGAGGTTGTTCATAGATATGTGTGTGTGTAGAGTGACAAAGTGTCAGCAGTGCCCGTTCCTCGCTGAGGTCTGAGAGGGCGATGCTCTGCCTTACTGCTTCCACTCCTCCTGTCAACAAGGGTCCTTTTCGTGTTCCATTTAGTGCCATGTTTTTCACAGTTTTGTGCTTTTTTTGTTGGTAATTTTGCTGTTTAAAATGGCCCTGCAATGCAGTGCTGGGAAGCTGTCTGGTGTTCCTGAGCGTAAGAGCGCTGTGACTTGTTTTATGGAGAAGCCTCGTTCAGGCATGAGTGATAACGCTGCTGGCTGTGAGGTCAATGTTAAACAATATCTATTAAATAGAGTATCTTTAAACAGAAGTACATAAACAAGGTACAGCTTGATTGTTTGATGAAAATGTGACCAAAGGTTTTGCAGGAACCTAACCCTGTATTATCTTGGGAACAGTAGTAGTATTCAGTAATTCAGTGTTTGAGGTGACTTTATAGAGCATAGCCTCCACGAATGATGAGAATTGACTGTGTATATATTTCATTACAGCACAGATGCCTGTGCTGAAATAATTTTTCTTATATAAGAAAATAGGGTACATGGACTATTCTTCTGTCATGTCCGTAGCGTGTCCTGCTCACATCTTTAATGACTGGTTTTCTTGCCCAGGTGTAATTAGCATGGTCAATGCGGGAGCGATGAGTGGCTCTGGAAACCTGATGGATTTCCTCGATGAGCCGTTCCCTGACGTGGGGACATATGAGGACTTCCACACCATTGACTGGCTAAGGGAAAAGTCACGGGACACCGACAGACACAGGAAGGTAAGTGGCATTCTGAAAGGACACACTGCAAATGGCTAAGCCATGCATTCATTCAAAAGTTACTGAGCTGCAGCTTAGGTCCACGTATGTGTCATGTGCTGGGTTAGGGTCTAAAGAGGAAAAGAGCCAGTGGGAGGAGCAGATATATTGGCAGATCATTGTACTAGCAGGAGCTTTGGGCAGGACGATGTGTCATATGGAGGGAATGTGGTGTGGAGGAGAGGGAGGGGACTTTGCAGGTGCCATTTCTGGACTCTGTTTCTCATCCATGAGGATGGAAGCAATTATGCCTGAAGAGGAAATGAGATTATGTGTATATGAAAGCACATATGACAGTGCCTGGTGTCTAGTTGGCAATCAGTATATATTTTAATGAACCACAATGGTTATCTGTCAAGTGCTATGGGATCATTTAGGTTCAGTTAGGGAAGGGTTTTTCAGCAAGGGTAACATTTCAGTTGGGTCTTGGATGACTAAGATTTTGCTAGGCAGAGGAAGGGCAAGAATTCTAAACATCAGGAATGCCCCCCTTTTTTAAGTCATAGAGGCATGAAAGAATGTGGTGTATCTGGGCAATTCAGGGAGCTCCGATGATCTGGTTGAGTATTCCTGCAGGAGGAGGGATAGGGATGAGTGTGGAAATGGAGGCAGCAGGGCCATGTGGGGGAACGGCCATGCTGGCGGTGGAGAGGAGTTTGTATTTCATGCTGAAAGCCACAGAAGACAATAAAGATGCACTGCAAAGGGAGAAGTAGGAAGCTTGGAAATGAGTTCAGGAGACTGAAGGCAGTGATGTGCAGGTGGAAAGAGGGGATCAGGATTGAGAGGTATTCTGAGGCGCCACGGACAGGGGAGGTGCTGGGTCCAAGAGGGGAGTGGGGTCACAGAACACCAGGCTGTGGCCTGAAGAGGATGATGCCTTTGATGCCTAGAGGAAGCAAGGGGGGACTGGCAGACTGCCGGGGAGGCCAGTGAGTTCTGTGTAGATGCGTTGGTTTGAGCTGTGCTGCGGACGGGTGATCACAGGTGGTGAGAACTCTGTGGTTCAGGGGTGAAGGAAGGGCCGGGAGGAGAATGAGGTCCCTGTGTGCAAGTGGAGGCTGAAGCTTTAGAAGCAGCCACAGTGGCCTGGGTATGCAGACAGAGAAGGGAGGAGACGGTGCCCAGAGTTACCAGGTCCAGGGGAGGCAGATGGAGAGCCCATGACAAGAGGGGAGCCCGCCAAGAGCAGTCTCCTGTGAATGGAGAGGGTGTTGTGTAGGGGCCTGCTCACAAGGTCACCCTCTATGGAGAGGTCAGGTAGGAGGCAAGCCAGCGGCACGGCGGCTGGCGGTGAGGGGAGAGCTGTTTCAGATGAGGGTGAGGAGTGACATGGACAGTGTGGCCGTGTCACGTCACCTCACGAGGGCTGGCATGAAAGGAGGAGGGGAATGTGTAGGGAGCCAGGCTTAGTCATGAAGATGTTGCAGCCTGTTGGCTCTAGAGTGCAAGATTGTGGGGTCAAGGCAGCCTTCCCTCTAGAACACAGCTCAGCAGACTGTGGCCCGCCGGCCAAAGCCAGCTGGCACCTCGTTTTGTAAATAAAGTTTTATTGGAACTCAGCAATGCCCATCCACTTCCATATTTTTATGGCTCCTTTTGTGCTATAGTGGCAGGGTTGAGGAGTTGCAACAGAGACCATTTGGCCCACAAAGCCCAAAATATTTACTCTCTTGTCCTTTACAGAAAACTTTTGCCCACCACTGCTCTAAAAGGCTGTGAGGGAATGATGATCTCAGAGGAGCATATGATTCTGTTAGCACAGGGAGGTGTGTATAGCTATGTCCATCTGCTATGGCAAACGTGATCTATACCAGCTAATTCTAAGTTCATGCTGCTAAAATTTAACCTTGAAAACAAAAGGAGGAGATGAACCCTGTGTTGAAGAGGCTTTTTAATGAAACTTAGCAATGTGAGTTAAGATAGTAACGCATATTCAGAATGGAGACACAGAACCAACGTCCCCCTTCAGCATGGCTTTTAAATTATCAAAGATCAAATCACATTTAGTATGTTTTTTAATTAAGTGAATTCTTTGCATGTGTGCTCAAATTCTTTGGAGACTATTGTGGCATCTTTATAGCTCTATGAACTAGAAAGCTCATCTTACCATTGTGGCATGTAACTGAAAGAATCATGTCAGTGGGAATTTAACTGCTTGATGACATTCATTTTATTTTCTTAATTACCCTGTTTCCTGAGGAAACAGTTTCAAGGAAAAAAGCATGAATTTGAAAATGCATTCAGATCAGCTACTGTATCTGCTTTGTTCTAGATCACCAGCAAGAGCAAGGAGTCCATATGGGAGTTCATCAAGAGTCTGCTGGATGCCTGGTCAGGATGGGTGGTGATGCTGCTCATCGGCCTGCTGGCGGGTACGTGGATGAGCATATGGCACTCCCGTGGGAAGCTACAGAGGCCGAAACCTCAAAACACGAACCTCTGGGAGATTTGGAATATGGCATGTGTTGCTTTTACCCCCGTGGGAGGGATGTATTACTTGAAATATCTAAGGGCAAAATGCATGACTGTATATTTAACCTAAAATCCATCATCAATAAGGCATGCCCAAGGCATGAGCTCAGGTACAGGCATCTGGAGAGCTGTGATGATAGAGCTGGTGGCCTTTCCACACAGAGCACAGTTTTCTGACTATACCGGATTTGACTGAAAACACACATTTTTTTGGAAACGGTCTTGTTCCGTTGCCCAGGCTGGAGGGCAGTGGCATGATGCCAGTTCACTGCAGCCTCTACCTCCCAGGGTTGAGCGATCCTCCCACCTCAGCCTCCTGAGTAGCCAGGACCACAGGCATGCACCACCATGCTCAGCTTATTTTTGTTATTTTTTCGTAGAGATGGGGTCTCACTATGTTGCTCAGGCTGGTCTCAAACTCCTGGGCTCAAGTCATCCTCCTGCCTCAGCCAAAGTGTTGGGATTACAGGTGTGAGCCACTGAGCCCAGCCAAGCACACATTTTATATTTGATTGTTCTTGATTATGTAGACGGCAGCAAAATCAGGGACTGTATTATCTTCGATAAGAAAACGTCACATGAGATTGCCTTTTGCTACTACTGGTAGGCTCTGGGATGAACTGGAAACATCCTGCAACAGTCAGCACCACGCTAGACACCCACAGGAGCTGAGGCAGGCCCAGGGGCCTCCATCAACCTGACCCTCGGGGACTCTGCATCTTTCCTTTTTAGAATCCCAACACCATGTTTGCGAGCAGTAGATGTTTCCAGAGTAAATGGATGTTATCTGGAGGGGAAACCCATCTTTTTAATATCAAATGCACCAACCCTTCCTGGAAATTGTTTCCTAAAACTTATGTCCTTTTAGGAGATTGTGAAGGTTAATGTCTAAGAATAAAAAATTTGGCACGATGAAGAGGTTTCCTTAATAAAAATCCCCTGCATATAACAACATGTAATAGTTATGGTTAGAGAACAGATCAGGGAATTGACTATAACACAGGCGGAATATATGTAGTAAGTGGTCTAAGAAGGACAGAACACGAATGGGGCACAGATAAGTTTTGTGATTCCAGGGGCTTTCAGTTTCCAGGTGATCTTGGTTTATTCCATAGATCATCGTAGGAGGGGCTTGGTTTCCAGGGAAGGGCTCTACCTTCCTCACCTGCCTCAGCATCCCATCAAGAGCTAAGAGGAATGCTCGGAGGGGGAGCCCTTTCCTACTAGTCACAGATGCTGTCTGTCCATTTCTCCAAGCCTGTCCTTCCTTTCCCAGTGGCATTTCTTGTCATGTACTGGCAGCAGCCAGGGCAGGAAATTAGACTTCATTGTCACAAGGTATTGGACGACCAATTTTGCCTGACTGCTTCTGTGAAGGCATTTGAAGGTGGGCCGGGTGGGAGTTTGCTATGAATTTTGATGTCCTTATTTAGAGTAGATTGATAAAACCTTATAGTGTGTCATTTTTCTTGGCTTGTAGGAAGGAGAAATAAATAGGGTAAATGAAGAAACTCAGAATAGGAATAAATGTTCTGATAATGGCACAGCTTAGATTTATTGACTGACCTAGGAGCCCAATTGGGTTGACTTTAATCTGATTTTGACCAGCTGGCTTTATTATCCACTTGCTTTCCATCAGCTCTTTCACGAGGGGGAATTAAAAACAGTATGCTGCTGCACGGGCTTCACTTCAACAGTATCTCTGGAGAGGACCTCTGGCTTGAACACAGCCTGCCCCTCCCCTCTGTGATTGTAAGGTGCAGCCAGGGGTGAGCACCGCTGGCCAAAGGAGAGCCCGTGGGCACATCAGCCAGGGAATACATGGGAGGGTGAGAATGGGGTGATGCTGAAAATGAAGGGGCTACAGGATTCTTTTGATTTGGATGCACTTTGAAGGGACAGCCAGAGAGCCATGTCCCACTCACTTCCCGCTGCCTCGCTGGACTAACAGTGGAGAGGACCCGGGGTCTCACTGCCTGGCCGGCTGCCCCCTCACTGGCTACTGTCTTGGGACTCCCTTCATGGGTAGGTCCGCGGCATCTCCGCAGATGCTTATCAGAAGTCACCGCTAGGTGTCACTGTTGGACCACGAAAGAAAGCTGAGGCCTGCTGAGCCGCAGTCAGCACCAGAATCAGCAAGGAAGATTGGGTGTGCAGTTAGGGGGTTGTGAATGAATTAATAATGATGAAACTTGGGGTAATCATCGCGTTTGCTCCTGGATATCTGCACAGGACCCTCCCATCTTCTTCACCTTCTTCTTCAAATACTGCACGATGTCACTTATATGTGGAGTCTAAAAAAAAACCAATGTCATAGAAACAGAGTACAAAGGTGGCTCCTAGAGGGAGGGGTGGGGACAGGACGGGAAAAGAGATGTTGATCAGAGGGTTTAAGTTTCAGTTAGACTGGAGGAATAAGCTTTAGTGAGCTGTCGCATTGCATGGTGACCACAGTTAATAATCATGTATTGTATATTTCAAAATTGCTGAAAGAGTAGACTTTCATAATCTCACCACAGAAATAAACTGGGGAGGTGATTTGGTTGGTGCGAAGGTAATTGTGGTTTTTGTCATTAAAATAACGACATGATTGAATCTTTAATTAGCTCGATCAAGTCTTTCTATAATGTATACATAGGTCAAAACATGACATTGATATACACAATTATTATGTGTCAGTTTTAAAAAGTTAAAAAATCAAGATAATGAGCTCTCTGCCTTTGTTTTATGGAAAAACAAAGAACTATGGATAGTTCTAAATTTGACATTACCGGACCCTGTGGAAAGACCTCATGAAATACTAAATATTATGGTTCTTGCGTGCTGTTGCTAGGGGGCAGTGTTTACTTAGCTGACTCTGCAAACTAGCATTAAGCGGAACCAAGCTTGCATCCAGGATTTCATGATCTGGAGAAAATACTTTGAGCATGTAGGATTTCTTTTCATTGGGTTTCAGTTTCCAACTTTAAATCAGGAAATAGTTTTCACAATTCCACAAGGTATATGTACTTCAAAACATCATGTTGTGCATGATTAAAACATACAATGTTATGTGTTCATTTTAAAATGAAGTATATGTACTTCAAAACATCATGTTGCACACGATTAAAACATACAATGTTATTTGTCCATTTTAAAATGAAAGAATAAATCAGGAAATAGCTAATGATATCTCTAACTTAATGAGACTAATTATATATATTTTTATATTTGGAATCAAGTATTTCATTATTGAATTGCATGTTTAAAAATTTCAAACCTGTCTGATATTTAAAATTTAAAAAACAATAAAATTACACCCCTCCCTCTCTAGGCCTCACCCCCCTCACCTGCTGTATGAGTGTATATATGTATGTATGTAAAGCTTTATTGAAATATAATCCACATACCATACAATTCACCCATTTAAAGTATACAATTTAGTGGTTTTTAATGTATCACAGAGTTGTACAACCATCACCATGGTCGATTTTAGAATAATTTTATCATCCCCAAAAGAACAATTATACCCTTTAGCTATCAAGTGCCTGCTCCCCAACCATCCTCCTTCCAGCCCTAAGTCCACTGTTAACCTGCTTTCTATCTCTATGGATTTGCCTATTCGGGGCATTTCATCTAAGTGGAATCATACACTATATGGTCTTTGTAATTAACTTCTTCCACTCAGCATAATATGTTCAAAGTTTGTCCATGTTGTAGCATGTGTCTGTACTGTATTCCTTTTCACTGCCAAGTACCATTCCATTGTATGGATAGATCACATGTTGTTTATCCACTTATCCATTGATGGATATTTGAATTGTTTCTACTTTGTGGCTATTTTGAATAATGCTGCTATGAACATTTTTATACAAGTGTTTGTGTGCATGAATGTTTTCATTTCTCTTGGGTATATGCCTAGGAATAGAATTGGTTGGTCAAATGGTAACTCTGTGTTTAACTTTTTGAGGAACCATGAGACTGTTTTCCGAGGCACTGTACCTTTGTAGTGCACTATATTTTCTTTCTAGTACTTAGCACCTTTTTGGTTTTTTTGAGACATGGTCTGGTTCTGGTGCGATCATGGTTCGTTACAGACCGGGCTTGAGCAATCCACCTGCCTCAGACTCCTGAGTAGCTGGGACTACAGGCGTGTGCCACCATATCTGGTTAATTTTTGTGTGTGTGTGTTTTTTTTTTTTTTTTTTTTTTTTTGTAGAGACAGGATCTTGTCATGCTGTTCAGGCTGGTCCTGAACTCCTGGCCTCAAACGATTTGTCCAATTTGGCCTTCCAAAGTGCTGGGACTACTGGCATAAGCCACTGCACCTGGCCCTTATACCTTTTAACAGAGGCTTTAATATACTTATTTTGTTCAGTGTCCTGTCCCAGGTACAGTTCCACAAAGGCAGGGACTTGGGTCTACTCTTTTCACTGCCGTATTCCCAAGATATGGACGAGTAACTGGCATGTAGTAGGTACATGTTCAGTAACTATCCCTTGAATGAATGAATGGACCTGAGTTTTCTGATCTTTTCATTCATTTATTTATTGTAATCTTTTATTTAACATGGATATATAGTGCCAACTATGCACCTGACATGGATATGACGACGGACAAGACAGATAGGGTCCTTGACCACTTAGAGTGGACACAGGGTCTGGATGCCGGGCATGACCCCCACTGTGGTATGAAAACCAGACAATGAAACCTTTTTTACCCACCACTTAAAGACTAGTGGAAGTACACACACACACACACACACACACGCATGCATACATGCACACACACACAGAGAGAAATAGAAAGAGAGCTAATTGTGATATCAGCATGTGAGAGGTGTGGTGATGAGGAAGGACAGGCAGCCACAGGAATGCCAGGGAAGTACACCTAACCCAGACTTAGGAAGTCAGGAAAGACTTCCCAAAGGAGGTGATATAAATGCTGGAATCTGGATGGTAAGTAGGAGTCTGACAGGAGGGGAGGGCAGTGCTTGCTGAGATGGTGCAGAGAGGAGAGCGCGGCACATTCCAGGAACATGGAGTGGGCAGGGTGTGCGGAGTTAGTGAGGGAAAGAGATGAAGCTGGAGAGATCTGAGGGGCCAGCTGTCAGGGTGGGTGACCTGTTGAGGATTTGGGTGTTCTCCCAAGAATAATGGGTAACCATGGCAGGGCTTTCCATAAGGGAGTGGCATGGGTCAGTCTGGCATTTGGAAAGCCTGTTGACCACAGTGTGGAGAAGCCATGAATGGGGCAGGACTGAGGCCAGAGACCAGAGAGGAGGCTCCTGCAGCAGTCCAGCCAGCAATGACTTCAACACGGTGATCTGAAAGACAGCCGGAGTGGGGATGGGGGTAAGTGCAGTGATTCAAGCGAGATTTCAGAGGTGGAGCTGCTGGGATATGGGGATTGCCTGGAGGGGGGTTGCTTTCCCAGTTTTCTAGTTTGCACAGTAGTGTGCCTGGATGGTGGGTTCCTCTCCCAGCTGGGACAAAGCTGAGGCTGGGAGGAGGATGCTTCAGTTCAGTGTTGGATGGCGGTGGGTTGAAGTGGAAATACCTAGTAGACCCAAGAAGGCAAATAGACTTGTGTTCTTTAACAATGCCCATTCATTGGCTTTGACTGCCTAGGGCTCTGCTACAAAGATTTGGGAAGGTAAGTCCACAAGTGTGTGTCACGATTGATTAGTGATGTCTGTCATGGTGTGTCAAAAGAATTGTGAAGGGGAATCCAATAGAGTGTGCTATTATTGATTGGTGATGTTTGCTGTGGGCATTGGAAGCTGACGGCTGGGCTATGTAGTGATTGGCTCTGTAATAGGCAGTGGGCTGTATGTGCTTGGAAAAGCATAGCTTGAGATGTACATTTTTACCTAATGGTAAATAGAAGGATGTGAATAAGGTTGCCAGGGTTGAGAGCATAGTGTAAAAAGAGAAAAGGGTTTAGGGTGAAGCTTTGAGGAAATGGCCTTTTAGAAGTTGGGTGGAGGAGTCAGAAAGATCCTAGGAGGCAGAGCAAACCAGAGAGCGAGGAGAAAAGCAGGAGAGCATGATGTGGAAGCCAAGGGAAGAGGTGTTTCTAGAAGGGTGGAGTGGTCAACAGAGTCAGATGATGCTGAGAGCTCTGGAACTGGGATCAGCAAACTTTTTCTGCAAGAGGCCAGAGAGTCAATATTTTCAGGTTTGTGGCCCATGTGGTTTCTGTCTCAGCTCTTCAGTTCTGCCACTGTAGCATGAAGGCAGCCACAGAGTGCATGTAATTGAATGGTGTGGCTGTGCTCCAATAAAACTTTATTTACAAAAACAGGCTGTGGTCCAGATTTGGCCTGTGGGCTGTAGTTTGTGGATCCTGTTCTAGAGGAATGAGCTAAGGCCATTGCCTTAGCTGCATGGGAATCTCCTGGTAGATTGAGGGGATGGACTGGGCCAAGGGAAGGAAAGAGATTGGATGGTGACTAGAGGGGAAAGTGGAACCAGGGAGGGTTTTTTTTTAATGTTTAAATGCTGATGGCAAGGAGAGGAAGAGGTTGAAGATACAGGAGAAAGAAAGGGGGAATGGGAAGAGCGAGGCCCCAAGGAGGAAGGATATGTAGAGCTGAGGTGGGCGGCATCCGATGCAACACCGGGAGAAGAGAAGGGAGGGGTGAATGCTGATGCCAGGTGTGGATGCTTTCAGTGAGGATGTGGGTGCAGAACCAATCCTGTATTAACGATGCAGTGAAAAGGCTGAAAAATGAAGATGCTTGAAAGCATTCTCTGCCTTTGTGAGAGATGAGAATGCGTTATTCTGGAAAGAGACCCAAGGCCGCCTTTTGTTATCCATTCAACTGCACGTTCCGTTTTCTCCCATTTCTATTGGCTTTTACAGTAGTTATTTAGTTTTATAGACCCTTCATTCTTTATAATTTAAATAATATGGAGAGTTTTAATAAACAGGATTTTCCCGAGTTTGGTTCTCATTTGGTGACAAAACCTTACTCATTCATGATGTGAGGACGTCGTAGTTGTTATGAGTCCATTTTGTCTGAATTATCATGTTTCCCTGAGAAATATTAATGTGTGTGGTTCTAGGATCCTGCCCCAGAAGCTACTGAGGGAGTTCTGTCTTTTACGGTGTAAATACCCAGTGTCAAAAACTTGTAAAGGGAAGAATTGGGAAAGTTGCTTGTCTCCCTCTCCTACCCAATTTAAGCTACTGAGCCCTTTGTATTTCTCATTGGGCTTGTGCTGCCTTGCCCGTACCATAAATGTTCAAGCGCTGCAAGGTTTAATGAAAGAAGCTTCCTATGTAAGTGACAGCCCCATTGCAAGTTTATTGCCTGCCTTGGAATCTGGGCCATCATTGCTGATGTGCCCCTGCCTGGCCGCCGTGTTGCACCTGGTCTCATTCTTGTTGCATCTTGGGGTGATTCCTCTTTGTGGCTCGTGTTCTTCCAGGCACCTTGGCTGGGGTCATCGATCTCGCCGTGGACTGGATGACAGACCTGAAGGAGGGGGTCTGCCTGTCTGCTTTCTGGTATAGCCATGAGCAGTGTTGCTGGACTTCTAACGAGACCACTTTTGAGGACAGAGACAAATGTCCCCTGTGGCAGAAATGGTCGGAGCTGCTGGTGAATCAGTCAGAGGTGGGTATTTGGGCAGGGTCCTGGCTGGGGACCCCTGCCATTCCATACGTGCTTGGGAATGCTGCTGGGAGATTTGTGAATGTCTGTGATTTCACCTTCAGGTGCCTGCTCTGAAGTTCGTGGCTTAACACTAGGATGACTGGCTTTTTCTAGCTCTAATGCTACCACTCAAATTTCACTTATAAAACCCTTCCGTACTGTTTCATGTGCACAATGCATATATATATATATGTGTGTGTGTGTATATATATATATGCATTGTGTGTGTATATATATATATGCGTTGTATATATGCATTATATATTAAAGTATATATACTTTAAGCTTCATATTTGGCTTTATTTTGTTATATTTGGCTTATTTTTTCTTACCGAAAGTGGTTTGCTGATCATGCTGAAGAAATAAGGTTGACTTTTATATCTTCTAATTGAGAAGAATGTAGCTTTTTACGTTATCCTTTTAAAAAAAAACAGCTTTAGTGAGAAATTCACAGTTCATATTGTTCACCCATTTAAAGTGTATGATTTAATGCTTGTAGTATATTCAGATTTGTAGCCATTACCACAATCTAATTTTAGAACGTTTTCGTCATCCTTTCCAAAACTCTGTCTCCATTAGCAGTCAGTCTCATGTCCCCCAACCTGCCAGCTCTGAGCAACCACTAATCTACCTTTTGTCTCTCTAGATTTGCCTCTTCTGGACGTTTCATGTAAATGAAATCGTACAATGTGTGGATTTTGTGTCTGGCTTCTTCCACCTAGCCTCATGTTTCCAGGTTTCTTCCTATTGTAGCATGAACCATTACTTCATTCTTTTTTTATGGCCAAATAATATTCTGTTGTATGAATGGACCACATTTTATTTATCCATTTGTTGGTTGCTTTTGCTTTTTGGCTATGATGAGTGATGTTGCTATGAACATTTCTGTACAGGTTTTTGTGAAGACATATGTTTCATTTCTCTCGAGTACATATCTGAGAGTGGAGTTGCTGGGTCAGATGGTTACTCTATGTTTAACCTTTGGAGCAGCTGCCAGACTGTTTTCCAAAGTGGCTGTACCATTTTACATTCCCACCAGCAGTGTATGAGACTTCCAATTTGTCCACCTTCCTGTCAACACTTGCTATTATATGTTTTTGATTATAGCCATCCTAGTGGTTATGAAGTGGCATCTCATTGTGCTTTCAGTCATCTTCTATTGCATTTTATGACCACATTATAAAGGATGTTCTGGGCCTTCTGTAAAGAGAATGCCCTAGGCACAGGAGATAATAGTGGTGAACCACAGACCCATAGCATTTAGTGCTTCAGATCTTTATTAAAATCTTAGTTCAGGAAAGAGTTAACTTCTAACCCATTTCAGTGGTTACCACCATGACTATGGGTTATTGAAGGATCAGAAAGCCACGTGAGGGGGAACCAGGTTGCCAAGCTTCACATTAGGGGTAATGTGAGGATCTCTCAAGCTAGAACTAATCTTGCAAGATATATGTAATCTATTTATGGATCTCCTCCCTTCCCCAATTTTTTTTTTTTTTTTTTTTTTTGCCTGACTGACTTACCACAGCTGAAGACATTTGGAATGCACTTTGCCATTTTTGCGAAACCTCTTTCTCAGTGGAATTGAAAATTAATTCCTTCAAATCTCAGAAGTAGACAGGGATCTTGAAATCTCACACGTTCTCAGTGCTCTCCATTACTTCCAAAAAGAAATTCTCTACTTGGGTTGATGGGAGTGGGCAGACAGAATTGGCTGTGCGCCATATTTTTATTCTTCTCTCCTACTTGCAATGTGTGTTTTGGGGAAATATGGCCATCCATCTTTTCAGCTGTTTTTCAGATTTATATTTTGATTCAAAGAATTACCTTCAGTAAGAGTGAGAGTTATTTTTAGCCTCCAAAAAAGTACATATTTAAGTGGGTGAAAGGTATTTCTTAGTCCGATTTCTCATCGCATAGGGTGTGAATAGATGTGCTTGTAAAGGCCAGAGTGGTCTCCTGGAACGTGTTTTTGCATTTAATAGGCACACATGTGGCTGTCCATGGCCTGACTTGTAGGTGACCTCTCTTTCCTGCCCCCCTTACTTAAGTAATCCAGATGGTGGCACGAAGCTGAGGCCTAGAGAGTGTGGTCTGTACCTAGCAGACCAGGCCCTTCATGCATAGGACCCCAGACTGTGTGTTTGGTTCAGAAAACTTTCTCCGTACATCAGATAATTTGGAATAAATTGTTCAATGAATTATTCTGAAAGTGATCATGTTTTTCTTCTCTGATAGTGCCTGTCAAATGTTGGTGCGCGTAGAACCTCCCGGAGGGCTTGTTAAAACACATTTATCTGGGCCCCAGCCGGGAGTGTCTGGTGTCTGGTTCAGCAGTTCTGGGGTGAGGCCTGAGAGTCTGCATGTCTCATAAGCTGCTGATGTGGCTGGACCACGGACCCCACCTTGAGTAGCAGTATTCTAAAATACAGGCCCGACCCGTATTCATTGGCAGTGCGGGTGCTTGCTGTGGTTGGGTGTGGCCTTAATGAAAGCTAAGAGAGACCAAGCAACCACAGACAAGAAAAAACGAATCTGCCAGGGTCTCGGAGGCAGGATTTTCCGCGTCACACCTTTGATTAACTCTATGCAAGTGGTGATTAAAACCAAGCATCATCCACAGTTTCCATTACTGCTGAGCCTTCCCCCTGTAGAAGGCGCGTGTAAACAGCTCCCGGAGAAACACCTGCTGCTTTGTTTGTGTGTGCTGACTGTAGCAATAGCAACAGCTGATAAACCTACGCTGGCCTTTTGGTTTATACAGGATGGGGACCAAACCTGCCCAATCCCGTCAAAGCTTTTGTTGTGAAGACAGATGGGGAGGGGTTGAGTCTGTTGCTCAGGTCAGCTGTGGCTAATGTTTCCTTTTTTGTTTTGTGTCTGTTGTCTAGGGTGCCAGTGCTTACATTCTGAATTACTTAATGTACATCCTATGGGCGCTGCTGTTTGCATTTTTGGCTGTCTCCCTGGTGCGTGTATTTGCACCATATGCCTGTGGCTCTGGCATACCAGAGGTGAGTCCTGGCTGAATTTTTTGTACCAATAATACGAATAGCAAATTCTTCTGTAGCACTGTCGTGCCAAGCACAGTTCCAAGCATTTTACTTCTACTAACTCATTAAGCTTCACAATAAGACTATGAGGTAAGTACTATTATTCTGCATTTGATAGTTGACAAAACTAAAGCACAGAGAGATTAAGTAACTTGCCCCAGGTAACCAAGCTGGTAAGCTGTGAGTTGAAGCCAGCGTTCTGACTTTAGGATTTATACACTGTCTTCAAGATTTCTGTGCTATTTCTTCTCAGATGATAAAAGCCTTGTCTTTGTAAACCAGGCATAACTCTTAAAGCCTGTGGAATCAGAGTTCATTAACCACACACATAAACGTGCTGTACTAACTCATCAGTGCATCTGTGATGTAATGTGAGAGACAATAGTGGAGGTTTGTTGCTGTGAAAGTTCACTGATGATGAAACCTCTCTTGCCACATTTTGCTCTTCTGGTGGCAAGCTAATAGCAATCTTTAAAAATCCTGAATGCTGCCTTTAGTACATGCACTCTGAACGTACCCCCGTGAATTTAGAGTTTTTATAAATAGTTTTCAGTGCTTTCATGTAACCAAAGTATGAGGAAAGTGACCTCACCGATTAAGGGGAACTTGAAACCTATGAGGACCTACTGGGCAGAATCATGATAATTGAGCTGATTCCCAGAAAGCCCAGATGGTGGGAATTTAGCCAGAAGTAATTTTAAAAGTTTTGGTATTATCGCTCTAATCCATGCAGTTCAGTTCTCCTTCGGGTTGATGCCTTAGCAATGCCCACAGTGGGCTCGAGAGTTTGAAGATGTATTTGTGGGCCGAGTATGGCAGTAAATCCACACCCTTTGGGAGGACCCTCCAGCCCTGACAGTGGTCCAGGCAGTTTGCAGAAAGGGCTGAAGTCCTGAAAAGACAGTCAGAAGCAAAATTCAACATGGTCTTGTTTCAGGAAAGATAGAAAAAAGAAGTCTTAATATGTCATGCTGAATTTTTGATGGTTGATGTTAACATACTGCTTCAGGAACCTGAAAAATAAGCTGTTTTACCATCCTATTTTCTCAGCGCAGCCAGTTCTGCTATAATGTGACATACACATACCTAAAAATCTCCATGCCATGCAAAATCACACAACAGAAACCACAGGGCTTTCTGGGGAACATGAATTAGGGGCACAATACACAAAGCTTCATCACTGACACGTATGACAAAAAGAGGAACCTAGTAAAAACAGGAGCCCAGTTGTATACATTAAGTGGCTAAGAAATATGTAAATACCGTAATAAATATGTCACTTTCTGCAAAGAATTTGAAGTTTGCTTGTGAAAGTGGGTGTCAGTAGGGCTGCGACTTATGCGTTGCTGTGAAAGGCATAAGGAAGGTTATCTATCTGAAGTTGTAGGGGAAGTTGAGACAGCAGGCATAGATGGGCATGGTACCCTGGCATATGTGTGAAGTGGTAGATGTTTGACTCATGTGTATTTTGTGTTTTCCTACATGACTGGGTGCAATTTTCTGCATTTATCTGGTATTTCTCCTGGAGGAAATGTGCATAAATAGACATAAAATTTGCACTATGCTCAAATTCCTCCCTAACATGAGTGGCATTGGAACAAATTTGCGTTTTCTTTTTCCTTTCCTTTCCTTTTCTTTTTCCTTTTTTTTTTCTTTTTTTTGAGACAGAGTCTCGTTCTGTTGCCCAGGCTAGAGTGCAGTGGCGCAATCTCGGCTCAGTGCAACCTCCGTTTCCCAGGTTCAAGCGATTCTCATGCCTCAGCCCACCAAGTAGCTGGGGTTGCAGATGTGCACCACCATGTCTGGTTAATTTTTTTTTTCTTTTTTTTTGTCTTTTTTTAAGTAGAGATGGAGTTTCACCATGTTGGCCTAGCCTCATGTGATCCATCCACCTCGGCCTCCTAAGGTGTTGGGATTACAGGCATGAGCCGCCACGCCTTGCCTTCTTTATTGTTTTGTTATTTTCTTATATAGAGACGAGGTCTCACTCTGTTGCCCGGGTTGGTCTCAAATTCCTCGGCTTAAGTGATCCTCCCACCTCAGCCTCCTGTGGAGCTGGGACTGCAGGCATGTGCCCCCTTGCCCAACTAATTTTTGTATTTTTTGTAGGGCTTTGCCATGTTGCCCAGGCTGGTCTTGAAATCCTGGGCTCAAGCAATCCTCCTGCCTTGGCCTCCCAAAGTGCTAGGATTACAGTCGTGAGCCACAGTGCTTGAGGAAAATTTGCATTTTCCAACCAAGTGTCATAATAGAGCTGACTGTATTTTATTTGATGTCTAAAGCATCTCAGTTTGTGATCCCACTACCTAACAGTAGCCATTTTTGACTCAAGCATTTTGCAAATAAGGAGATGGCCAATGGGGAATTGGTGGAAAATAGAAGCAGTAAGAGGCATGCTGGGTAGTCCCATCTCTCCCTTCCAAGAACTGTAGATGTGTGGCTCAGCTGGTGTCCTTATAGATAGGGAGTTCGAACATGAGTTCTATCTTTGAAGAGCTGGCTGGACTTTGTCATCGTCTAAATTGGGCATTTTATTGAGAGCTGAACTCAGAAGGAGTAAAATACTGAGTTGAGGATTTTTTTTTCTTGTTTTCTTTCTTTCTTTTTTTTTTTTTTGAGACAAGGTCTCACTCTGTTGCCCAGGCTGGAGTGCAGTGGCGTGATCACAGCTCACTGCAGCTTTGAACTCCCAGGTTCAGGCAGCCCTCCTGCCTCAGCCTCCCGAGTAGCTGAGACTATAGGTGTGCATCATCATACCTGGCTAATTTTTGTACTTTTTATAAAGGTGGGGTTTTGCCATGTTGCCCAGACAGGTCTCAAACTCCTGGGCTTAAGTGATCCGCCTGCCTTGGCCTCCCAAAGTGCTGGGATTATAGGCGTGAGCCACTGTACCTAGCCTAGCGTTTGTTTCTTTTTATTTATTTATGTATTTATTCATTTATTATTATTATTATTATACTTTAAGTTCTAGGGTACATGTGCATAACGTGCAGGTTTGTTACATATGTATACTTGTGCCATGTTGGTGTGCTGCACCGATCAACTCGTCAGCACCCATCAACTCGTCATTTACATCAGGTATAACTCCCAATGCAATCCCTCCCCGCTTCCCCCTCCCCATGATAGGCCCTGGTGTGTGATGTTCCCCTTCCCGAGTCCAAGTGATCTCATTGTTCAGTTTCCACCTACGAGTGAGAACATGTGGTGTTTGGTTTTCTGTTCTTGTGATAGTTTGCTAAGGATGATGGTTTCCAGCTGCATCCATGTCCCTACAAAGGACACAAACTCATCCTTTTTTTATGGCTGCATAGTATTCCATGGTGTATATGTGCCACATTTTCTTAATCCAGTCTGTCACTGATGGACATTTGGGTTGATTCCAAGTCTTTGCTATTGTGAATAGTGCTGCAATAAACATACATGTGCATGTGTCTTTATAGCAGCATGATTTATAATCCTTTGGGTATATACCCAGTAATGGGATGGCTGGGTCATATGGTACATCTAGTTCTAGATCCTTGAGGAATCACCATACTGTTTTCCATAATGGTTGAACTAGTTTACAGTCCCACCAACAGTGTAAAAGTGTTCCTATTTCTCCACATCCTCTCCAGCACCTGTTGTTTCCTGACTTTTTGATGATTGCCATTCTAACTGGTGTGAGATGGTATCTCATGGTGGTTTTGATTTGCATTTCTCTGATGGCCAGTGATGATGAGCATTTTTTCATGTGTCTGTTGGCTGTATGAATGTCTTCTTTTGAGAAATGTCTGTTCATATCCTTTGCCCACTTTTTGATGGGGTTGTTTGTTTTTTTCTTGTAAATTTGTTTGAGTTCGTTGTAGGTTCTGGATATTAGCCCTTTGTCAGATGAGTAGATTGCAAAAATGTTCTCCCATTCTGTAGGTTGCCTGTTCACTCTGATGGTAGTTTCTTTTGCTGTGCAGATGCTCTTTAGTTTAATTAGATCCCATTTGTCAATTTTGGCTTTTGCTGCCATTGCTTTTGGTGTTTTAGACATGAAGTCCTTGCCCATGCCTATGTCCTGAATGGTACTACCTAGGTTTTCTTCTAGGGTTTTTATGGTATTAGGTCTAACATTTAAGTCTCTAATCCATCTTGAATTAATTTTCGTATAAGGAGTAAGGAAAGGATCCAGTTTCAGTTTTCTACTTATGGCTAGCCAATTTTCCCAGCACCATTTATTAAATAGGGAATCCTTTCCCCATTTCTTGTTTCTCTCAGGTTTGTCAAAGATCAGATGGCTGTAGATGTGTGGTATTATTTCTGAGGACTCTGTTCTGTTCCATTGGTCTATATCTCTGTTTTGGTACAAGTACCATGCTGTCTTGGTTACTGTAGCCTTGTAGTATTGTAGTATAGCTAGAGTAATTAATGCAGAGAAGGTCATAAGCGTTTGTTTCTTATGTGACAAATAGTACCAGGGATACATAGACATGGATGAAATTAAAAAATGTGATGTTAAGTGAAAAAGCAAGTTTTACAAGGATAAAGTAGGATTGATAGAATGTCTATAAACAACTAAAATGAAAAAACATACGTTCTAAAACTATAAAGAAAGGGGAGAAATGGTAGGAAGTGGTGAGGGGAAGGAGGAAGGTTCCACTGGGGAGGCAAACACGAGGTAGCCACTCTTGTTTCTTAAACTTGGTAGTAGGCACATGGGTACTCGTTTTATTAATATTCTTTTAACTCTGTGTAAGTGTATGATAGATTCATTTCTCTATTTCCTAAATAGTTCATAAAAATCTTTTAAAGAACTTTCAGGAACCAAATGGAGGTATGACTCAGCAGTAGCAAAGTCTTCCCTGTTACTGTAGTACAGCTGGAAATTCTTAACCTAAGGATGGAGTATTTTTCCCAGTTCTCGAGGAGAGGGGCAGAGTAAAAAGTAAATGTAAATAAATAATTCATGGGTAAAAAGAATCTCCTGCCAGTCAACACCCAACTAAATATGGAAACTGACTTCAGTTGAGACGTGAAGCTGTTCTTCATTCATTCTAGCAAAGATATTGACTGAGCTATTTGGAAAATATGTTTATCATTGTCTGAGGTGATCTGCTGTAAGCTGCTATATGGCACGCTGTGTAAGAATGAACTTTGAATGTGATGCACTTATGTACATTTAAAAAATTGCTTATCCTCCCTAGCATAGCATTTGCTTCCAAAACATTTTGATTACTTAGAGTGAAAAATTCTTTTGGAAACATTTTTTAAAATGCAAATTTAGGCCAGGTATGGGGGCTCATGCCTGTAATCCCAGCTACTTGGGAGGCTGAGGTGGGAGGATTGCTTGGGGCCAGGAGTTCGAGGCTGCAGTAAACTATGATTGCACCACTGCACTCCAGCCCGGACAACAGAACAATACCTTGTTTCTAAAAAAGAAAAAAAGAAGCAAATTTACAGAAGGGCTTTTATTTTCCTATGTAATAAATGCTCTCCATAGAATTTCTATAAAACACATTTAAATGTGAATACTTGCCTATAATTCCAGCACTTTGAGAGGCCAAGGTGGGAAGATTGCTTGAGCCCAGCAGTTCAAGACCAGCCTGGGCAATGTAGTGAGACCTCATCTCTACAAAAGTAAAAATAAGTGGCGGGGTGCGGTGGCTCACACCTGTAATCCCAGCACTTTGGGAGGCTGAGGTGGGAGGATCACTTGAGGCCAGAAGTTTGAGACCAGCCTGGCCAACATGGCAAAACCCCTTCTCTACTAAAAGTACAAAAATTAGCTGGCGTGGTGGCACGTGCCTGTAATCCCAGCTACTCGAGAGGTTGAGGCATGAGAATCGCTTGAACCTGGGAGGTGGAGGTTGCAGTGAGCTGAGATCACACCACTGCACTCCAGTCTGGGTGACAGAGCAAGACTCTGTCTCAAAAAAAAAAAAAAAACCAGTTTGGTGGTGCACACCTGTAGTCCCAGCTACTCTGGGGACTGAGGTGAGATGATTACTTGAGCCCAGGAAATTGAGACTACAGTGCTACAGTGAGCTGTGATTGTGCCACTGTACTCCAGCCTGGGTGATAGAGCCAGACCCTGCCTCAAAAAAAAAAAAAAAAAAAGTGAATACTCAGCTTTTGTTGCACGTGGGACTTGAGAGAGAACTGGGTAAGGGTGTCCTCTTACTTGCTTTTGTCAGTAGAACCACTGTCATGTCAACTATATGAGAAATCATACCCTCTCAGAACTTACTCTGTGTTGATGTTTCAGTTTATTAAAAGACATAAAATATAAACACTCTTACAAATATTTATTTATCGGAAAGAGTTCTGGTTTTCAGGTTAACACCACCAAGTCACAAATCTGCTGCAGTACATCTCATTAAAGCCCTGCTCGCTTCAGTCTGTATGAATTCAATTTAAAGCAAGTGATTGGATTTTGCCATCAACTGGGAATGAATTTATCTTCTTTAGTCCCTAATTTGATCATGAGAATTTTATAAAATCATTTTAGAGAATTACAAAATACCTATTACATTGTTCAATTCACCACATGTCATGGCTGGCAAAGGCTCAGGTAATTTAGATGCTTGTAATTTTCTAAATGGTATTACGCTTTTAAACTATACCCTGGGGTCCAAATCCACATTAACTAACTGACAAAAAATTATAGATAATTTTATTTGAGGCAACACAAAAGGGCAGGATTGTGGCAGGCGTAATAAAACATCCCTTAAATAAAGGGATCTGAGATCCCAGAGCACGGGCTCAATTAAGCTAACTACCACTAGTTAAGGACGGGTGTAACCACCACTAGTTTGTCTGCCACGAGTTCAAGGCTAGTTCAGGAAACACCATCTGACTGTATAGCTAGGAGACCTCGCACGTGTTCTGTAGGAAGGAGCTCGCTGAGTCCTTCGGGGCACATACACACTCTTGGATGAGCTCACTTCATGACCCGCCCCAAATCGCCCAAGGTGACATGATTCTCAGTAGAAGGACTTGGTGAAAGAACAGAGTGTTTCAGGGCTGTCCCTTAAATACTGTATTGAGAAATGAGGAATGTCTGTGCTGCTCTTTTCAGGAATCAAGCAGTGCTCTCCACCTGGGCTACATTTTAGAGTCACCTACGGAGGCTGTAAAAATCCTCATACCCTGGATGCACCTCAGACCAATTATATCAAATCTCTGGGGTGAGAGCCAGTCTGCAGTGTTTTCTAATTCCCCAGGTGACTCTGATGAGTGCCAAGGTTGAGGATGACTGTAGTAGCTATTTGAGAAATTGATTACTTGGCAGAGCAATGCCCACAAGGAGGTGTTTTGAAGTTACATAAATAACAGTGACAAGAGATAACCTTGTCCCATTATGTATTACATAATGGGAAAACCAGAAATTGACTGCAGATTTCATTGACTGATTCACTTGGTGTCTAATTAATCTGTGATTACAGGTTTGTAAATTGCTAACTCAGCAGTAAACATTCACTCCATTTCAGCCAATTGGGGGAGTGATTGGAGGTAGAAAAATTGTTTGATCATTAATGATGCTTCTATATCTAAGAGAATACCATTTTGGCCGGGGAGAGGCCCTCAGTGTATGAAGTTAATCACTGAGATAGGCACCCAGTTGAATTCTAAAAGCATTAGGCAAGACTCAAGTGAACCTTTAGGAAGAAAGCCATTATTTGGTATTTATAAAACGCAGCAGGTCTGGAAATGGAGCAAGATAACACTCCCTATAGTTGAAGTCCTTTACAATAAAAGAGGGTAGGATTTGATAGAAGAGAAGGGGTCATGATGGATTCAAACATCTTTACATCCCTCAAACATGTGTTCTTGGAATGTTGAGCGTCGTCTTCTTTTTCTACCATTGTATTAAGAATGTTTTCAAGCACACAGAAAAGTTGAAAGAATTGGACAGTAAAAATTCATTAATTCATCGCCTCCAGCAGGGGTTGGCAAACTTTTCCTATTAGAGAAAGAGAGTCAATATATTAGGCCTTGGAGGCCAAGGGGCAAGATGGAGCAACTATTCTCACCAGAAGGCTAGTAGTCTTTTTTTTTCTTTTTAACATACTACTTTTAAAAATGTTAAAACTATACTTAGCTCATGGATCATACAAAAATAGGTAGTAGGCCAGATTTGGACCACAGGCTATAGTTTGTCAACCCCTGACCTAAAGTTCAACTGTCATTTTGCTCTTGTAGGGGCAAAAACCTTTTTACGGGTTTGCGGCTGGGCCTGCGAATTAAATTGACATGTAAGACAGATCAACGGGAGAAAAGCATACATGTTTATTTAATGAATTTTACATGACATAGGAACCTTCATAAGGAGTGAAGAACCAAAGATGAAGTTAGGGTTGAATACTCATGTGCTGAATTGGACGAGTAGTAATCTATGAAAGTGTGACAAGGCAGAGGAGCCTGGGCTAGGGGAGTTAGCTGGGTACAGTGGCCAGGAGGATGAGGGTTAGTCTAACAAGGTTGGTTCATGCAGATTTCCCTCAGCCTCAATTTCCTGTCTTTGACGATAAGAATGATGCTTCCTTCTAGTATAGGGAGGGCGTCTTTCACGTGGGAATTTCATCTCCTGCGTTTAAGAAATAGAATGGGCCAGGCGTGATGGCTCACACCTGTAATCCCAGCACTTTGGGAGGCCGAGGCGGGTGGATCATGAGGTCAGGAGATCAAGACCGTCCTGGCTAACACAGTGAAACCCCGTCTCTACTAAAAGTACAAAAAATTAGCCAGGCGTGATGGTGGGCGCCTGTAGTCCCAGCTACTTGGGAGACTGAGACAGGAGAATGGCATGAACCCAGGAGGCGGAGCTTGCAGTAAGCTGAGATCGCCCCACTGCACTCCAGCCTGGGCGACAGTGCAAGACTCTGTCTCAAAAAAAGAAAAAGAAACAGAATGGTCAGGTGATCTTCTTGCTCCTGCTGTTTTTCAAGTGCCTTTAACCCAAAATAGTCAGTTTGTCAGAGTGGCATATTTTGGGGTAGCATATTCCTTTTTTTTTTTTTTTTTTTTTTTTGAGACAAGATCTTGCTCTGTCGCCCAGGCTAGAGTGTAGTGGCACGATCACAGCTCTCTGCAGCCTTGACCTTCCGGGCTCAAGTGATTCTCCTACCTCAGCCTCCCAAGTAGCTAGGATTACAGGTGCATGCCATCATGCCAAGCTAATTTTATTGATTGATTGATTGATTGATTGCAGAGATGAGGTCTCTCTATGTTGCCCAAGCTGGTCTTGAACTCCTGGGCTCAAGTGATCCTCCCACCTCGGCCTCCCAAAGTGCTGGGATTACAGGTGTGAGCCACTGTGCCTGGCCTGGGGTAGCATATTCTTAACTACTGCACTCTTCTTGCCTTGTCACATAGTTAGCCAGCTCTGCATCTCTTAATCTAGGATATTTTTCAGAGTCAAAAGTTAACAGTTAATATCAATAGGTATATGTCTCTTCTCAACATAACAGAAGGTAATGTGAACAGGATAAAATGCCATAAATCAAGCGAGACCTTGTTAATGATTTATTCAGTCCTCTTTAGGATCTTTTGGTACTCTAGGAATCCTTAAGATTTGCCATGCATTGAGTTTTTAATATTTCAGTTAATATAAAATTATAGCTAAATCAAAAATGAAAATGGCCTCTGTTCCATGCTATTGAGTGAATCTAAACTTTGAACATGTCTCTCAGAGGAAGTACAGCTCTTTTCCTAGCCATGGATTGAAGCAGTTCATTCCCTCTTGTTCTCCATCCTCTGTTTCAGATAAAGACCATTTTAAGCGGCTTTATCATCAGGGGCTACTTGGGGAAGTGGACCCTGCTAATCAAGACAGTCACGCTGGTGCTGGTAGTGTCCTCTGGTCTGAGCCTTGGGAAGGAAGGGCCGCTAGTGCACGTGGCTTGTTGCTGTGGCAACTTCTTCAGCAGCCTTTTCTCCAAGTACAGCAAGAATGAGGGCAAGAGGCGGGAGGTGAGCCGCTCAGCTTTCATCTGCAGCGAAACTTTCTTCTCAAAGCCCCCTCCTGCTGTCTGACCTGCAGGTTTGCACGTTTGTTTTCATGGAAGGCCTTGAAGCTTATGTAGAACTATTTGTTTTGTAGGTGCTTTCAGCTGCAGCGGCTGCTGGAGTCTCTGTTGCCTTTGGTGCACCAATTGGAGGCGTGCTTTTCAGTCTAGAAGAGGTGAGAAATGGGCAGCCGAGAGAATTCGTGATTTTGAGCAGCAAGGCCCTTTGAGGGTTAGAATCAAAGAAATATTGGATAAGATTCCTGCAGTTAATTAAGGAGCCACAATTTCCACTGTTTGTTTTTTTGTTTGTGTTTATTTTCTCTTTTTTTGAGACTGAGTCTTGCTCTGTCGTCCAGGCTAGAGTGCAATGGTATGATATTGGCTCACTATAACCTCCACTTCCCGGGTTTAAGCAAGTCTCCTGTCCTAGCCTCCTGAGTAACTGGGACTACAGGTGCACGCCACCATGCCTGGCTAATTTTCGTGTTTTTAGTAGAGACGGGGTTTCGCCATATTGGTCAGGCTGGTCTTGAACTCCTGACCTCAGGTGATCCACCCGCCTCAGCCTCCCAAAGTATTGGGATTACAGGTGTGACCCACCATACCGGGCCACCACCATTAAATTCCTGTTTGCAAGTATTGTTTTAAAAATTGCCAACGTGATTTTTTTTTTTAAAAGACTTATAGTATTCTCTGTCTCATAACCAACTTAATTAAGCATTTTTGATTTTGGTAACCCAAATGGGTTATTCCAGGGGTTGGCAAACATTTCTGTAAAAGGTCAGGTAGTAAATGTGTTTGGTTTTGTGGGCCATACAGTTTCTGTTGTAGCTGTTCAGCTCTGCTGTCATAGCGTGAAAGCAGCTGTGAACAATATGTCCACAAATGGGCATGTCTATATTTCCATAGATATTTCTTTATGGACACTGAAATTTGAATTTTATGGTTTTCACATGTCACAAAATATTGTTCTTCCTTTGAATATTTCAAATCAAAAGAATTTTTTCCCCTTTTTCAATCAATTAAAAATGTAAAAACCATTCTTAACTCATGTGCCATATAAATGCATTCACGGGGCTGCATGTGACTTGCAGCCCAGAGTTTTCCAAACCCTGATCTACTCTGTTGTCTGTAGAATCCATTCCAGAGGTTTATTTGCTTCTAGGGGAGTCTCTGTGCCATGAACAGAATTATGATTAAATACTTTTCTCTTAAAAATATAGCTCAAACCCGCCTTGATTAGTGTCCATTCCACTTCTAGACATAGTTAGATTCCTCTGGGGATCTTTGCTGTTGCATTTTGGTCATATTAAGTCCAGGCTGATGGAATGAGTGTGTTCACTCTTGGACTTAGAGTGTGACTTTCATGCCAATCAGAGGGCCTGGCTCTGAGCAGCTCTTTCTCCGGCCAGTCTCTAATTTTCTACTTTTTCATCTCAGGTCAGTTACTACTTTCCCCTGAAGACCTTGTGGAGGTCATTTTTCGCAGCCCTGGTGGCAGCCTTTACACTGCGATCCATCAATCCCTTTGGGAATAGCCGTCTTGTTCTCTTTTATGTGGAATATCACACGCCCTGGTACATGGCTGAACTCTTCCCCTTCATCCTTCTTGGGGTCTTTGGGGGCTTGTGGGGAACCCTCTTCATCCGCTGCAACATCGCCTGGTGCAGGAGGCGCAAGACCACCAGGCTGGGGAAGTACCCGGTACTGGAGGTCATTGTGGTGACCGCCATCACTGCCATCATTGCCTACCCCAATCCCTACACACGCCAGAGCACCAGTGAGCTCATTTCTGAGCTGTTCAATGACTGTGGAGCCCTTGAGTCTTCCCAGCTCTGTGACTACATCAACGACCCCAACATGACTCGGCCTGTGGATGACATTCCAGACCGGCCTGCTGGCGTTGGTGTTTACACGGCCATGTGGCAGCTGGCCCTGGCACTGATCTTCAAAATCGTCGTTACCATATTTACCTTTGGCATGAAGGTAAGTGAAAGGGAAGGAAGATGGGGTGGGGACCCATATCCTTCTGGGGACAGCACCCTACTCTCTAAAATAAAATTGTGGTGGGAAAAAAGGGGAACTGGCCTCTCTTGAATGTTCTCATGTGCCCTGCAGGCACTTGACATTCCTTTAATCAATAGGAAACAACTTTTAATAAACAAGCTTATGAAATAGAGATTTTAATCCCATTTTACAACTGAGGAAACTAAGGCTCTGAGATCTTAAGAGGCTTGATCAGACCCACAGTTTAAGGGAGACAGAGCTAGGCATCAAACCCACCTCACACATTCCCAGAACAGGTGGTGGTGACCACAGTTTCCTGCCACTGGCCAAGTGATGCCAGGTGGTGGAAAAAGCCCAGGTCTGGCTCAGTTTGGCTCAGTAAACATGCATTGAGTATCAGCTGTATCTTAGGCGTTGTGGTAAGTCTGAGGGATACAGAACCCAAACAAAGCTGCCCTTGTAGAGCACACAGCTCTGGGAGAAAGAGATGCAGACCTGGAGTTCTGACACTATGGTGAGCACCACACTGGTATGACAGGAGCACAGAGTGAGTGTGTTCCCCGTCTGGGTAGGGCTGGGCATGACAGGGGCTCTTTGCACACATTGTCTTTGAAGGGCAGAGCTGTGGATGACAGCACAATGTTTTCTTTTCCTCCTCCCTCCCTCCCTCCCTTCCTCCCTCTTTTTCTCCCTCCCTTCCTCCCTCTTTTCCTCCCTCCCTTCTTCCTCCCTTCCCTTCCCTTTTCCCTTCCCTTTTCCCTTTTCCCTTTTCCCTTCCCTTCCCTTCCCTTCCCTTCCCTTCCCTTCCCTTCCCTTCCCTTTTCACTTGTTGCAATCAATACCTGTATTTAGCTTTAGAACATTTTCATCTCCCAAGCGGAAATTTCATGTCCATTAAGAGTCACTCCCCATTTTTCCCTTCCCTAGCCTGAATTGTCTTTTTTGTTTGTTTGTTTTTTTTTTTAAATCTAATGGTCTGGCATGGTGGCTCATGCCTGTAATCCCAGCACTTTGGGAGGCCAAGGTGGGTGGATCACGTGAGGTCAGGAGTTCAAGACCAGCCTGGCTAACATAGTGAAGCCCCGTTTCTTCTAAAAATACAAAAATTATCTGGGCATGGTGACACATGCCTGTGGTGCCAGCTACTCAGGAGGCTGAGGCACGAGGATCACTTGAACGCAGGAAGCAGAGGCTGCAGTGAGCCGAGATCATGCCACTGCACACAGGCCTGGGTGACAGAGCGATATTCCATCTCAAATAAATAAATAAATAAATAAATAAATAAAGTCTAAGAAGTTGTTTACTTCAGTGTGTTGTGGTGGTCAAATACAAACCTGAATTTGGGCCTTAAGAACAAGGATGGGTGGACCTTATTAAACAGCTGTCTGTCTCTGATCTGTCATCTCCTAGCAAAGGGATTTGTTTTCATGTCTCAGGAAGATGCTGGTAACATTTTATGATGCTTGCTGAGAAAAGTCTCCTTTGATGTTACAAGGATATAAATGATGTAGAATAAGGGAAAGCTCAGAAAGGAACAATTTCCTAAGGACTGTTCTAACTCTAGAAATCACACCCAAGGGTCCAAACTTCACTTGAATTAAGTTAAAGTTCTGCTTCCATCCTCAGATGGGTGACCACCTGGGGCTGGCATCATTGCAGCTGCTGCCTAGGGTCAGTGGTCACGTGTCATTTCAGTGAACACAGGGAGTCAGGCATGTTCTATAGCACATGTGTGGTCATTAGATAAACTAAAATGTATCTTCATCCAGCAGGGTAGAGAACACACTGGTACCAAGATGTTTTAGTTTACATTGTATTTCTTTGCTGCCCCTATCCTGGCTTGAAAATATTCAGAATACTTATTGGAAAATGCACTTCATTAGGAAGAGGGAACTGCCTCCCTCGTCTCTTTCTGACAGGTATTCAGCCACCACCTACTAGAGAGGGCAGGGAGCCATTGAAGTGCTTTCTGGAAGATCCAGGGTGGCTGCAATGATGGATTCAGCTTCTTTATTTTACCTGGGAGCAGTCACAGGCCCTTCTTTTCCGTTTTCATGCTGTGGCTTGACATTTAATTTTAAAAGCCCTTCTGAATGACATGGCAAGGGGAGAGAGAAAGTGGTGTCTCAAGTGACAGATGCTCACTTTGAATTTTATTTGCAGTGGGGCTTATTCTTTAATCCACAGCAGGCGAACCCAGCCAGCTTTTGAAGGAGAGGGAATCAAAGTATAAAATTGCATTCTCTCTAAGTTGCAGTAGATATGACTGACTAAGCAGGTCAAATCATTTGTCCCACCTTTCCCCAGCTGACCTATTTTGCAGAGTTGCACCTCCTCTGAAGACTGAAGCTAAATGCAAGCCTGTCTTCGAGGGGGAGTGTGTTTCCTGGGGGTTGTGAAGCGGGGACTCAGTCTTTTCCCCTCATGTTGCTTTTCTCTGTGTCTCCTCAAGATCCCATCGGGCCTCTTCATCCCCAGCATGGCTGTGGGCGCGATAGCAGGCAGGATGGTGGGAATTGGCGTGGAGCAGCTGGCCTACCATCACCATGACTGGATCATCTTCAGGAACTGGTGCAGACCCGGTGCAGACTGTGTCACGCCAGGGCTTTACGCAATGGTGGGAGCTGCGGCCTGCCTCGGTACGACCATGGGTGGGGCAGGGAGGGGGACCGGGGAACTAACCTGGCTTAGAGGACTGCCAAGAAGGAAGACACGGACTTGAACATTTTCTTTACTGGGGATAGGCTGGGTTGTGTGGCTATAACAAGTAAACCCCTAAATCACAATGGCTTAATGCACCAAGGCTTATTATGTCTTGTTCACTATGCACACACACACACACACACACACACACACACAAACAGATGCCCTCAACTTATGATGGGGTTTACATCCTGATAAATGCATCATAAACTGAAAATATTATAAGTTGAAAATGCATTGAATACACCTAATCTACCAAACGTTGTAACTTAGCCTACCTTAAACATGTTCAGAACACTTACATTTACCTACAGCTAGGCACAATCATCTAACACAAAGCCTATTTTATAATAAAGTTGAATATCTCTTGTAATTTATTGAATACTGTACTGAAAGTGAGAAACAGATGGTTGCCTGTGTACTTGAGGCATGGTTTCTACTGAATGCATGTTGCTTTTGTACCACAGAAAGTTGAAAAATTGTAAGTTGAACCATCATAAGTCAGGAACTGTCTGTAAATAAAAAACTTGGTTTAGCAGAAGGCTCTTCTCCACCTAATCATTCAGGGGCACAAAGGTGGGTCTGTCCCCTGTCTATAGTCCTTAAGAATTTCTGTGATGTTCTGTTTATGGGGTTCTTGAAGAGCACCATGCTTGCTTAGTCAGAAGCTTGCAGAGCCCATGTAGGATCCACTCACCAAAAAGCTTGTGTGGGCCAGGGTGAATAGACAACCCGGGATCCCTCATTGGAGCAGAGGCCCCAGTGAGATTCAACTTCAGGCTCCCTAGTGCAAAGCCACATTTGACGGGGCCTGGCCTGGGTTCCAGAGGCCCAGTGCAGGAAGCATGTGGGAGTGTCTGCTCAAAACAGGTGTGAGGGGAATTTACAGCCTGTCTGTCATTTTCCCCAAATCATGCTTCCATGAGCTGCCCAGGTTGCACTTTGGAATTTTACTCCTCCCCTCTGTTGCAGGTGGAGTTACCAGGATGACGGTATCATTGGTGGTCATCATGTTTGAATTAACGGGGGGTCTGGAGTACATCGTGCCTCTGATGGCGGCAGCTGTGACCAGCAAGTGGGTAGCTGATGCATTTGGGAAAGAAGGCATCTACGAAGCCCACATTCACTTAAATGGGTACCCTTTCCTTGACGTGAAGGACGAATTTACTCACCGCACACTGGCCACCGACGTCATGCGGCCCCGGCGGGGAGAGCCACCGCTGTCGGTGCTCACGCAGGACAGCATGACTGTCGAGGATGTGGAGACCCTCATAAAGGAGACCGACTACAACGGCTTCCCCGTGGTGGTCTCCAGAGACTCCGAGCGCCTCATTGGATTTGCCCAGAGGAGGGAACTGATTCTCGCAATAAGTAAGTAAAGAGAGGGAAGCTCACATTTCACCAAGAGCCGAATGTCATCCTTTGTACCCCTAACATTATCCAAGATTTTTGAGGTGATGTGCATTAAGCCAGGGGCTCTCAAACTTTCACATGTCTCTGGGTCACCCAAGGGTCTGGCTCAAAAGCAGATTCTGATTGAGCAGGTCTTGGGTGGGACGTGATACTACATCCCTCACAAGTTCCCCATTAATGCTAATATTGCTGGTCCCCATGTCACACTGTAAGGAAAAAGGCTTTAAACCCAAGTCTTGGGTAGACATTCTCAGTTGGAAAGTGATTACATGTTTGCAAGCAGCCCCCTGGCCCTGCTTCACTGCTGCCTTTCAGCAATTGTTGGCTAAAGCTGAGAAGGAAGAGAGGCGACAGCCTGGAGTGGCCCGGGCTGAGCTGTCTCAGACTTTCAGGTGAACCAACCATCCAGCTGAGATCGTGAGTTCTCTGCCGCAGACACTCCTTGCCACCACACAAGTCTTTTGCTTCACTTTATGATATGATGTCTGATTCCGCAGTTAGAGGCCCTTGTGGGTAAATGTGCAGACATTGCTGGAACCAATTGCATGATATTATTTTCCTCTTGTGTTTGAATGACAGTCAGCTGCACTGAGGGGCAGGCTGTTGAGTTGGGGAGGGGAGTATGGGATGATGCCCAGGTCAGGGTGTCCCAAAGACAGGTGGATCAGAGAAGCAAGCCCATGGACCCCATCAGCCTGGGGATGGCTCCAACAGAAGGGTAAGCAGGAAGTAGGAGAATTCCTAAGACAGAGGGGGCCGAGGGCTGCGGACTGAGGGCCAGAGGTCTGGTTGTGAGTTGCTGGGACCCTAGGCAAGGAGGAGCTGTGAGCCTTGGAGGGGTAGAGTTCTGCCAGGCCTCAAGGTGGCAGGGGCAAGGACCAGCATAGCACATCCACGGGCACGCTCAGCATCCTTGCTCTGTGATCTGTACAACATTCCAGCATCTCATGATAGACCAGGGCCCATGGCATGGCTCCCATGCACACATGACAGTTTTACTATATATCTTCCAGAGTATTCTTGAAGCTTGTCAATGGGACTTTCCCTGGTCTGATGTTGGAATGGACCACTGTGAACACATTTCCACCAGGCAACTTCTTGCTTCTCTCCCTATCCTTTGTTTCCTGTTTCCAAGGCACCTCCCTTAAACCTCTTCCCGATGTTACATAGCTTTAAAATATCTTTAAGGCATCTTCATCAAAGGCTTTATAAAAATAAGTTTAGATAAGCTATCCTCTCCCATTTTAGCTTGACACTCAAACATTTTTACCTCCTCCAAAGCAAAAATTGATTTGGTATTTTAGACGCTGTAGCAAGTTTGTGCTTAAGTGTTCAGCGATGCTTCTCCTTATTTTAGGTCCTGTTGCTTAACAGGTAGGTAGGTGCCTTTGTGTAAATATTGCCTTATAAGTAATGAGGTTTTTTAAGGTTGTTTAAGTAGGGTTGGGTTTGTTTAAAAATACTGTAATCAGCAGCCTTTAGAAAGTTTTTCATTCCCTAGAATCTTTTAAGCAAAGGTTGAAATTTAAAAACTAAGGTAATAAATGTCACAGAATCTATTATCTATTGTATAGCTCCAGGCACACCTGCTAAGAGGCAGCTTACTAATTTTGCTGAAACCCATTACTGTAATCAAGTGGGAAGCAGTAATTGTCATCAACCGGTTAGAGAAGAAATTTAAGCTTACCAACCAAGTACTCTTCTAGAAGCTATGTTTGGAATGTCTGAAGAGGCACCACACGGTGTAAATACTACCTATATGCTTTCAATCAGACCGATAATAATATAGAAGGTGCTATTTACATGGTTTGTGCAAAGGGAAGGAGTGTTTTGCTCTGAGGAATCAGAAAAGCTGTTTTTTTTGGCCTGTGGAAATAGAAGAGTCCCTGTACTCTGGTGGAGAAATACAGGTGCATGACCTGTATTTGAGGAATCTTGTGCCATTTTATGAGTATAGAAATAGGACAGCATTTAGCTAGACACTATCCCATGCCAATTTCACTTCCTAGAGGAATTGGGAGCAAAGATTATAGACAGATCCAAGATAGTATGGATCAGAAAAGAAAGGTAAGTGAGGTAAATAAGGATTTTTCTTACATATCATGTTTAAAAATTGTAGCAACTGCTCACATGGAGCTGAAAATGTTTTGTTATGTTTTGAAATGCCAAAGCTGGTGTTATCTTTGTTAGAGAGCACTTCGTTAGCACCACCTGGGCAACGTGACTCTTCACCATCACATACTAGCACATGGGGCCATATGCGACTCTTGCCCAAGTTCCTGGCAAATGGGCCTTTACCTCTGGTTGCTCTGCAAATATGAGGACTCATCTGTACTCAGCAGGGCTCAGGTGCTTCTTGTCTTGAGTTCTGAAGTTAAGTAGGGTTCAAAGAGGACTCAGCGGGGAGTCGCAGAGATGATTAACGGGTGGAAAGTTAGAGTTTCAGGGAAGAGTTAAGGAAACTCTCAGGTTTTTTTGGTCGGGTGGATGATTTATTAGGCTGGTACAAAAGTAATTGCGGTTTTTGCCATTACTTTCAATGGCAAAAACCACAATTACTTTTGCACCAACCTAATAATAATTATTCTCCAGTATGTGGAAGATGCTTAGTTGCAGAAAGGGGTCTATATCTAGCACTGAACAAGAAGTTAAGTGTCAGATCTGTCAGACAAGGGAGAAAAGAGGTTTCTGCCCAGGAGGGCTGTTAGTTACTGGACTAGGTCATGGAGAACAGTGGTGTCATCTACGTCTTTCTGTTGGGGATGTTTATGTATATACATACACACATAGAGGGACTTCTCCATGCTTTAGTGGACAGACAATAACTTGTAAAATAATCTGCTTTTTCTTCTGTATAGTCTTTACTTTTTTATCTTATCTTTGTACTACTTTTGTGGTTGCTTTCAATTTTCCATTTTAACCTATCTCATTAATTATATCTGTCCTATGGACACATTTAAAAAAATTTTTTTGAGACAGGGTCTCACTCTTTCACCCAGGCTGGAGTGCAGTGGCGCGATCATAGCTCACTGTAGCCTCTACCTCCTGGGCTCAAGCAGTCCTCCTGCTTCAGCCTCCAGAGAAGCTAGGACTACAGACTCGCACCAGCATGCCTGGCTAAGCATTTTTAATTAACAGGATGATAGACTATTACCTCCCTGAAAACACAATTCACGTGGGAGTGCTCCTCCTCAGCACTGCTGACATTTGGGGCTGGATGATTCTCTGTGGTGGGGCTGTCTTGTGCACTCTCGGGTGTTGAGCAGTGTCCCAGGGCTCCACCCACTGGATGCCAGGAGCACTTGCCCTTTCCTATTGTGATAACCAAAAATGTCTTTAGATATTGCCAAATGTCCCTTGAGGGTGGGGGCAGAATTGCTCCCAGTTGAGAACCATTGCTTTAAAGTCACTCAATAGCCTAACGAATATGTGATTATTTCCAATTTTGAAAAATTTCTTGGCCTATCACATAGTTTGTGAAATTCCTCTTACTCACACTTTATTATTTACCATCTCTACATCTGGCATGTGAATATATTGCTTCTAGGAAATGGAATGTTGAGTAACCTTAGCAGGTGCTCATAAAATGTACACTCCTTTTTTTTTTTTTTTTTTTTTGACTAAGTCTTGCGACGTTTCCCAGGCTGGAGTGCAGTGGCGCCATCTCGGCTCACTGCAGCATCCACCTCCCAGATTCAAGCAATTCTCTTGCCTTAGACTCCCGAGTAGATGGGACTACAGGCACATGCCACCATGCATGGCTAATTTTTGTATTTTTAGTAGAGACAGAGTTTCACCATGTTGACCAGGCTGGTCTCGAACTCCTGACCTTAAGTGATCCGCCGACCTCAGCCTCCCAAAGTGCTGGGATTACAGGCATGAGCCACTGTGCCTGGCCTAAAATGGACATTCTTTTTCAAGAGCTGTGGCCACTGAGACTCATTCTAGTAGAATATATGGCAAACCTCCTACATTAAAGACAGTTTTAAAGACAGTTTATTTTTAAAACATTTAAAAATGAAGTTTATTACATTTTTTCAAAGTGAAAATAATACACACCCCAAATATTGGGGAAATCAGAAGCAAAAGGAAACATTTAAAAAGCTACCTACATTCTTATCACCAAAGAAGACATGATTGATATTTAGTGAATTTCCTTTTTGTCTTTTAGCTCTTTTAAGAAGATGCATTTTCGGTTGTATTGTTTTGGTTTCTTCTTCAACACAGACTCCCAAGTGTTCCTGGGGTCTGTGGGTCTCTTTTCTTGTAGCACTGGCTCATCCCTTGGGTGAGGAGTTAGTTGGTTTATCCTTTCACACAGGAAATATTTCTTAAGTGTCCACCATGTGCTGATACCATCCTAGAAGCTCAGAGTCCAGGGATGACAGCACACTGCCTCTGCCCTCTGTGAACTTACATGCAGGCATTTTGGTATTTGATGATTTCTGGTCCAAACTGAGAGTAGATGTTTCACTTAGTAGAGAATTGCAAAGAGCTTTCTTGCTGGTTCTCCTTCCATTCATAGGCTTTTGCCTGTTCCTAGCACCTCTACCCACAAAGTTTGAAGCCTCCTGTAAGTCTGTAATAGAGTTCCAAAGTGGCCTAGCAGAACCTTTCTGAGGAGAGTAGCAGTCGCCACTGTGGGAATAGCAAGGTGTATAGCTTAGGCCTCTGACTCTGACTCTAGCTGATGCCTATATTTTTGCTTGGCGGTAAATACCTTGTGGGCTTTCCTTCCTGATGCCTCCTATGTGAGATAGGTTCAGTTTTATGTGGCAAGCAGAACCAGATACACTGACATTTAGTAGACCTACTCATTCATTCATTCATATGTGCATTTGACAAATATCTGTTTTGTGTCTACTATGTGCTAGGCATTGTCCAGGCACTGGGAGTGCACTGGTGAGCAAGAGTTCATTGAGCTAGTAGCTGTTAGAATCAGGGCTTCTAACCCAATCAGTAGGTTCAAAGGAGATATAAGCATGTTATTTATTTTATTGTAGCAGGTGGATGAACCATTTATTAAATTGTATTTGGTTTAAGAAGGGGTTCAGCAAATCCGTGTCATCAACTCTTGATTGGGGTTTGCAGCTTGATCCAATCCTGACATTCACTCAATGGTTGAAGTTGATGGAAATCCTGTTAGTGGTACTTTAAGAGAATCGGCTGGTCTATGGAAATGAGCAAATAAGTATGTGTTGCCAGTTGCCTCCCTGTCTTAGTGGGTAAGGACAGAAACATCTTGGTTTAGGAGAGAAGTACGTAGTATATATCAAACAGTCTACGTTTGAAAACATGTTGTGCATCAAAGTCGTCTGGTATTTGTGGCAGAATCATACCCCATTTGATGTAACTTGATTTAACCTGACCCATATAATGTGAAGGCATTTGCCCAGCAGGCCCTCTGTTCCTCTTTTAAACAGAGACCCTTTTTCAGACTCAGCCTGACCCCAAATGCTGCCAGTTTTCCATTAGAGTACTCTATTGCACTAAATGGCCTTAGAGGAGGCAGTTAGAATTTTATTTTTGAAAGAACAATATAGGTGAGTAGTAGTCTTTGAGAAGGCAAGAAATATATTATGGAAACCAGGATCCATTTTAAAGCAAGCCTTGCTGTACATTTTCCCTAACCTTTTCCCATGAACCAAAAGAAAGATTAAAATTCCAACAGAAGGAAAATCGCCTTGGAGAAATATCTTGAGACCAATGGATTTATTTCATGTGTGACTTAAAATAGCCTGGGTTTCTAGCACCGCATTAAGCTGTATTTCTAATGAGTTCCTGTTACCCTACTTTTCTTCAACTTTCTTTCACATGGCTTTTTCTACAGACAGAAATAGGCTAATTGCTACCATAACAGTTTTACTATCTTTCTTTGAGAGATCCACAAAATGGCCCATTTTTAAGACAGGAGATCCGAAGGGTGGTGGGGGGGTGGAGGGATGCAGCTTTTCTGGGGTTGTTTCTTTGGACCCAAGGGTCGCATTTGGGATTGAGCTGCATTTCTGGGCTGTGAGCCTGGGCTGGCCGTATTGATTTCTTGTTCCTCCCAGGATTCATAATGCCATTTGGGCCAGTTATAAGTTAGTTTGTAAAAAGAAAAACAATGTATTAAGGTCATCGGGCAGCTAAGTAAGTTTCTTGTCACGTCAAACTCCAGCCCATGATGAGGTGAAGGAGCATAAGGAAAGCCAGAATGGAGGGCCCTGGGCTGTTTGGGGTGCCTGGAGTCTGGGGGGAAGCAGTGAATGTCCCCAAAGGGGCCATCTGGGTCAGGCCCATATTGCCAGACTTTGGCAACAAATGATCCGGTCACAGCAGGGAACCCTCACACAGCATTAGCTGCAGAGAGATGCCAATTCCACAGATGTTTGGCTAAAGCCCCTTATTAAGAATGTGTGGTTCATCCTCTGAACCTCTTTTCTGTGGGATTCTAGATGCTGTGTGTGAGTGTGGGATGGGGAGTTGCTCAGCAAGGGATTTTTGTGTGGCTTATTGTTCCTGCTCACCCCATTCTAGAGAACGCCAGACAGAGGCAGGAGGGCATTGTGAGCAATTCCATCATGTACTTCACGGAGGAACCCCCCGAGCTGCCAGCCAACAGCCCACATCCCCTGAAGCTGAGGCGCATCCTGAACCTCAGCCCATTTACAGTCACAGACCATACCCCAATGGAAACAGTGGTGGATATCTTCCGGAAACTGGGGCTCCGGCAGTGCCTGGTGACGCGGAGTGGGTGAGTAGCCGGACATGTGGCCAGAATGACCTAGGGAGAAAAAGATGAGTGAGACATGGTCTCAGCCCTGAAGGATGTGGAGGGCCACAGGGTGGAACAGTCCTTCAAAGAGAATGGCAGTAAGCTGTGGTGAATGTGCTGAGAAGGAAATGTACAGGGGCTTGGGACTTAGGGCTGGGCAGCTGTGTAGCCAGGAAAGGGGGCGGTCCAGTTTGGACTGCTGCCTGGGCTGAGGGAGGTTGAGTAAAAAGGGGCGGAGCCACAGGAGAAGGGGTTGGCGTTGCTTTTCTACCCCCCCGCCACATGTGACACTTGGCTTAGGGAGGAGGTTCTGCTATAACATGATATATGCGGTCCTCAAAATCACAGCACTATGCAAAAAGTGATCCATGCAAACCACAGGACTTCTGGGAAAAATGGGGTTAGGTACACAAGAGTCAAAAACTTCATCAGTGATACATGACATAAAAGAAGTGAGAATGTAATAAGAATGGTAGTACCAAGCCAGGTGCCATGAATGGCTCGTGCCTGTAATCTCAGCACTTCGGGAGTCTGAGGCAGAGGATCACTTGAGCCCAGGAGTTTGAGACCAGCCTGAGTGGCAAGACCCTATATCTACAAATACATTTTTATAAGATCAGCCAGGTGTGCTCATAGTCCCAGTAACTCGGGAGGCTGAGGCAGGAGGATCACTTGAGCCCAGACATCCAAGGCTGCAGTGTCCTAGGATTGCACCACTGCACTCCAGCCTCAGCAACAGAGCGAGACCCTGTCTTATAAAAAGAAGAGTGGTAGTACCATGTTACACATTAGTTAAATGGTTAAGAAATACAGGGATATTGCCGGGCGCGGTGGCTCACGCCTGTAATCCCAGCACTTTGGGAGGCCGGGGCAGGTGGATCACGAGGTCAGGAGATTGAGACCATCCTGGCTAACACAGTGAAACCCCGTCTCTACTAAAAGTACAAAAAAATAGCCGGGCATGGTGGCAGGCACCTGTAGTCCCAGCTACTCGGGAGGTTGAGGCAGAAGAATGGCATGAACCCAGGACGTGGAGCTTGCAGTGAGCCGAGATTGCACCACTGCACTCCAGCCTGGGTGACAGAGCAAGACTCCGTCTCAAAAAAAAAAAAATAAAGAAATACAGGGATACAACAGAAATATGTCACTTCATCTTAAAAAGGCCTGAAGTTGGCTGCGGGGTGGGTTTCACAAGCTCTGCCACTTATGAATTACTGGGAAGGGGTGGAAGAAGGGGAACCTGAACTCAAGGGGAAGTGGTCACAGCAGGTGTGGATGGGCATGGCTCCTCACACATGCGTGAACTGAGGTTGCTTGTGGATGTTTGGGGGCTGGGCACGTGCGTTTTGTGTATGCTGATCTCACTGGGTTCAGCTGGGTACAGTTCTCTGCATTTGCCTAGAGTTTCTCATGGATGAAATCACACATAAGCAAAGGTAAAATTCATATTATGCTCAGATTGTTCCTAATATATCAATTTGTTTGAAACAACTTTGTTTTTGAAATAAACATGATTGGAGAATGGAGAGATTTCATGACCCCATGGCATTGTCCCTGCTGCCTCTTTTGTTTTGTGTTGTCACAAATCAGGAAACCAACAATGCAACGATCGAGGGTCCACTGTAGTAGCACCAGAGGTGCACTTCCTTAAAGGCCATTCCTTGGCCTCTGAGTGTTTCAAGTTCCATGGTATCAGAAGCTTGTATAAGGGAAGGGGTTGGCTTGGTCAGGGTAGCCTGGAACCTAGGGTTATATCTGCCCATTTTATTCCTTTATGGGCTGGGAGTAGGAGGCAGGGAATGGGTTCTGGAGACATTGGTACCTAATAAAGTTTAGGCCTTTATAGACTCCAGAGGCCCAACTATCTAATATAGCTTATATTTCCAGAGCCGGCACACTGTAACACAGCAGTTCGCAACTGGAATGATTTTACCTCTCAGGGACATTGGGCAATGTCTGCAGACAATTTGGGGTGTCATGACTGGAGGGAGGGATGCTATTTGGCATCTAGTGAGTAGAGGTCAGGGATGCTGCTAAACATCCTACAGTGAACGGGACAGCTCCACAATAAAACATCTGGCCCAAAATGTCACTAGTTGTGCAGTTGAGTCACCTTGGACTGGATGTCCCTGTATAGCTAAATGAGCAATCCTATTCATTCTGCTTTCTTCCTGCTGTCCTGGTAGCAAGCACACGGGGGGACAGGCTCTGCAATTTGCAAATTTACCCAGAGAACTCCTGGCCAGCAGAGTGATCATTCTGCTTTCTTCTTGCTGTCCTGGTAGCAAGCACACGGGGGGACAGGCTCTGCAATTTGCAAATTTACCCAGAGAACTCCTGGCCAGCAGAGTGAGCGTCCTCCTTAGCTCTGACTACAGAGAGAGCAGTGTCTTGCATGTGGGAGGTACAATCAATAGGGAAAAAAAAATGAGTCCTTGTGTTTGACAAGGCTAGGGATCATTTCTACTGATGAATTTTAAAGGAGCTTAAGTGGTTTTTCAAACTTGAGTATGGATCAAAATGCCTTGGAGGATTAAACCTCCAGGTTAAATCCAGATTTCTGGGCCCTGCCACAGAAGTACTGATCCCTGGAGGTCTAGGGTGAGGACCAAGAATGTGCACTCCTGACAAGCTCCCAGGTGATGCTGCTTCTGCCAGTCTGGGGACCCCATCTTGAGAACCACTGAAGTCAATTGATGCACTTGAGTTTCCAGTATTATACTTGGTATAAATACCACTGTGATTGGCCATGCTGTCTCAAGTGTGTAGCAGTTTCTCCTTTCCTTTAAAACAATAATCCAATGTCAGTTATCATTGGAATTTCAGTTCAGTCAGGAAACTCTGCCCTTAATGCCCACTCACGCCTCACAGAGCCCCATGAGGTCTTCCCGTGAAGATCTGGGTGCCGAAATTGGCCCCGAATGTGCTTCAAGAAAGCAAAATTGCACTCTCTCTCACTCTACGTCTTTTAAACAAACACAGATGCTGCTGCGTTAGTGCTGGCAAGGGATCCTTGTCTGCGGGGCCTTTCATCTCCTTGGGCTTCTTGCCAGGTCAGGCACATCTCTGGCCAGCTCTCATGTTTGATGTGCTCGGCCACCCTGTGCCTTCCCTGCTTGGGATGGCCACGAGCCTGAGCTCCACCACTGGCCTGGATCACCTGCAGCATTTCTCAGGTCTGGGGTTCAAGGGGCATCATAAAACTGGACCAGGAATCAGAATGCGACAATCTAGGAAGCCTCCAGTTGCTAAGAGTGAATTTGGGTGAGATTTTCCCTATGAAAGTTCTAGAAAGGAAAAGTGAGTAAGGGAGGCGGTGTCAGATTTTCCCCAAGCCCTGCTAGGTGGTCCACAGGGGCTTGGACAGGGTAGCTTTCACAGAAGAGCCCAGCTGCTCGAATCTGAATTATGTCCTTGGTCATAGATCTGGTCGTTTATAATTCACTGAATTTGCTTGAACTACTACCCAAAGGGGCTGGAAGTTCAAACACTTGATTTAAATCAAATAGGACATTTCGTGCCACTAACGAAGCCTGCTGGATTTGATGTTACCTCCTTCTGGGTTGATGTTCGGCTTTCTTCTTTTGTGATAATTATCATCACAGGCCAGGGCACAATTTATGCACGAACCCAAGGCAGCTCCTGAATTCATATTTCCCTAGCGCTGTTATAATTAACTGAACTTTTAGACATTACAGTCACAGAGCTTTAAAAGGAGGTTTTCAGAACGCAAATACTTGATCTTTTGATACTGTCTCCAGGGTGAAGATAGGGAAACAAAAACCAGGTTTTGTAGATATGGGAGGGTTCCGTGTATGTGTGTGTGTGTGTGTGTGTGTGTGTGTGTATGTACGTATGTGTGTGTTATAGTTATCACTTTGCAAACACTAACAAGTCTTATTTTTTTCAAAGCAACATTGGTTTATTCAACATTATATTGAGCATCTATTTTAGCTGGGAACTGTAGGGGGCACAAAAAGTGTTTTTTTTGTTGTTGTTGTTTTTTAAAAAGCCAAGGAGCTTGTTATCTACTAAGGAACATGGACATAATCCAGTTTAAGTGGTGCTACCCAAGGCAGGCTCTCCAGTGGGGACTGTTCTGTTTTTTTTTTTTTTTAATTTAATTTAAAGTTCTGGGATACATGTGCAGGAAGCGGAGTCTTGCTACATAGGTAAACGTGTGCCATGGTGGTTTCCTGCACCTACCAACCCATCACCTAGGTAGGTAGCCCCACATGCATTAGCTATTTATCCTGATGCTCTCCCTCCCCAACCCACGACAGGCCCCAGTGTGTGTTGTTCCCCTCCCTGTGTCCATGTGTTCTCATTGTTCGGCTCCCACTTATAAGTGAGAACATACAGTGTTTGGTTTTCTGTTCCTGTGTTAGTTTGTTGAGGATAATGGCTTCCAGCTCCATCCATGTCCCTGCAAAGGACATGATCTCATTCCTTTTTATGGCTGCATAGTATTCCATGGTATATATGTGCCACGTTTTCTTTAGCCAGTCTATCACTGGTGAGCATTTGGGTTGGTTCCATGTCTTTGCTATTGTGAATGGTGCTGCAGTGAACGTACGTGTGCATGTATCTTTATAACAGAATGCTTTATATTCTTTTGGGTATATGCTCAGTAATGGGATTACTAGGTCAAATGGTATTTCTGGTTCTAGGTCTTTGAGGAATCACCACACTGTCTTCCATAATGGTTGAACTAATTTACATTCCCACCAACAGTGTAAAAGCATTCCTGTTTCTCCACACTCCCACGAGCATCTGTTTTTTCTTGACTTTAATAATTGCCATTCGGATTGATGTGAGATGGTATCTCATTGTGGTTTTGATTTGCATTTCTCTAATGATCAGTGATGTGGAGCTTTTTCTGATATGTTTGTTGGCTATATAAATGTCTTCTTTTGAGAAGTGTCTGTTCATGTCCTTTGCCCACTTTTTGATGGGGTTGTTTTTTTCTTGTAAATTTGTTCCTTGTAGATTCTGCATGTTAGACCTCTGTCAGATGGATAGATTGCAAAAATTTTCTCCCATTCTGTAGGTTGTCCGTTCATTCTGACGACAGTTTCTTTTGCTGTGCAGAAGCTCTTTAGTTTAATTAGGACCCATTTGTCAACTTTTGCTTTTGTTGCAATTGCTTTTGAGGTTTTCATCATGAAATCTTTGCCTGTGACTATGTCCTGAACGGTATTGCCTAGATTTTTTTCTAGGCTTTTTATCGTTTTGGGTTTTACATTTAAGTCTTTAATCTATCTTGAGTTAATTTTTATATAAGGTATAAGGAAGGGGTTCAGTTTCAATTTTCTGCATATAGCTAACCAGTTCTCCCAGCACCATTTATTAAATAGGGAGTCCTTTCCCCATTGATTGTTTTGTTAGCTTTGTCAAAGATCAGATGGTTGTAGATACGTGGTCTTATTTTTGAGATCTCCATTCTGTTCCATTGGTCTATGTACCAGTACTGTAGTGTTTTGGATACTGTGGCCATGTAGTATAGTTTGAAGCTGGGTAGCATGATGCCTCCAGCTTTGTTCTTTTTGCTTAGGATTTTCTAGGCTATATGGACTCTCCACCCAAAAACAACAGAATATACATTCTTCTTGGTGCCACATGACACTTACTCTAAATCAATCACATAACTGGAAGTAAAACACTTCTCAGCAAATGCAAAACAACTGAAATCATAACAAGCGGTCTCTCAGACCACAGTGCAATCAAATTAGAACTCAAGATTAAGAAACTCACTCAAAACCACACAACTACATGGAAATTGACAACCTGCTCCTGAATGACTCCTGGGTAAATAATAAAATTAAAGCAGGAATCAAGAAATTCTTTGAAACCAATGAGAACAAAGAGACAACATACCAGAATCCCTTGGACACAGCTATAGCAGTGTTAAGAGGGAAATTTATAGCACTAACTGCCCACATCAAAAAGCTAGAAAGATCTCAAATCGACACCCTAACATCACAGCTAAAACAACTAGAGAACCAAGAGCAGACAAACCCCAAAGCTAGCAGAAGACAAGAAATAGGCAAGATCAGAGCAGAACTGAAGGAGACAGAGACACAAAAAACCCTTCAAAAAGTCAAACCCAACAAATCCAGGAGTTGTTGTTTTGAAAATATTAATAAAATAGGCTGCTAGCTAGAGTAATAAAGAAGAAAAGAGAGAGGAATCGAATAGACACAACAAAAAATGATACAGGGGATATCACCACTGACCCCACAGAAATACAAACAGCCATCAGAGAATACTATATCACCTCTATGTAAATAAACTAGAAAATCTAGAAGAAATAGATAAATTACTGGATGCATACACCCTCCCAAGACTGAACCAGGAAGAAGTTGAACCCCTGAATAGACCAAATTCTGAAATTGAGGAAGTGATAAATAGCCTACCAACCAAAAAAATCCCAGGACCAGACAGATTTACAGCTGAATTCTTCGTACCAGAGGTACAAAGAGGAACTGGTACCATTTCTTCAGAAAGTATTCCAAACAATTGAAAAGGAGGTACTCCTCCCCAACTCATTTTATGAGGCCAGCATCATCCTGATACCAAAACCTGGCAGAGATACAACAAAAAAAGAAAACTTCGGGCCAATATCCCTAATGAACATTGATGCAAAAATCCTCAATTAAAAAAAAATACTGGCAAACTGAACCTGGCGGCATATCAAAAGGCTTATTCACCACAATCTAGTCAGCTTCATCCCTGGGATGCAAGGCTGGTTCAACATACACAAATCAATAAATGTAATTCATCACGTAAACAGAATGAAAGACAAAAACCACATGATTATCTCAATAGATGAAGAAAAGGCCTTAGATAAAAATAACATCCCTTCATGTTAAAAACTCTCAAGTAGGTATTGATGGAACATACCTCAAAATAATAAGAGTCATTTATGACAAACCCACATCCAATATCATACTGAGTGGGCAAAACCTGGAAGCATTCCCGTTGAAAACCAGCACAAAACAAGGATGCCCTCTCTCACCACTCCTATTTAACATATTGTACAATTCACCCATTTAAAATGCATGATTCAGTGGTTTTTAGTAGAAAATGGGTTATGCATTCATCACCACAATTTTAGATCATTTTCATCACCCCAGAAAGAACCCCCACACCCCTTAGCTGTTACCTCCTATACCACAGCCCTTGGCAACCACTACTCTACTTCTTTCTGTCTCTGTGGACTTGCCTATTCTGGACATTTCATGTCAATACAGTCATGTACTATGTGGCCTTTTGTGTTTGGCTTCTTTCACTGAGCATCATGCTTTCTTTCTTTTTTTTTTTTTTTGAGATGGAGTCTCGCTCTGTTGCCCAGGCTGGAGTGTAGTGGTGTGATCTCGGCTCACTGCAAGCTCCACCTCCCGGGTTCACGCCATTCTCCTGCCTCAGCCTCCCAAGTAGCTGGGACTACAGGTGCCCACCACTATGCCCGGCTAATTTTTTTTGTATTTTTACTAGAGGCGGGGTTTCACTGTGTTAGCCAGGATGATCTTGATCTCCTGACCTCGTGATCCACCCATCTCGGCCTCCCAAAGAGCATCATGTTTTCAAGGTTCATCCACACTGAAGATGTTTCTGTACTTCTTTCCTTGTTAGGGCTGAATCATCTTGCATTGTGTGGATAGACCACATTTTGCTGATCAATTCATTAGTTGATGGACATTTGGTTTCCCTTTTTTTCTTTTTTAAAAATTATTTTTAATTTTTGTGGGTACATAGGTGTATATATTTATGGGTATATGGTATATTTTGATACAGGCATGTAATGCATAATAATCATATCAGGGTAAATGGAGTCTCCATCACCTCAAGCATTTATCCTTTGGGTTACAAACATTCCAATTCTTTTAGTTGTTTTTAAATGGACAGTTAAATTATTGATTGTAGTCACCCTGTTGCACTGTCAAATACTAGATTGTATTCATTCTTTTAAACTATTTTTTGTACCCATTAACCATCCTCCATCCCCTCCTCCCCCCTCCCCCATTCCCTTTAGTTTTCAGATGAGGAGGTGAGACTCTAAGAAGCAAAACACTGCTCAAGGTTAAAGGGAATTGGTTGCAGAGCCAGTCTCATCTGGGTTCTTACAGGTCTCCTATCTCCTGAGGCACAATCAGCTGCCAGGTGCTGGGAGGACCTTTGATGGAGAACCCTGCCAACTGACCCTAACCCTTGAGGACATCAATTCCCTCCATACAGCACCCTCTGGGACCAACAACAGTGGGGAGTAGACCTGGGCATGATGGGAATATATGTGGCAGCATCCTTAAGTATCCAGATTCCTGGAATGGCTGCATTTTGGGATACCTGTTCAGTAAAATACTGAGGATATGGGGCCAGGTAACGGGATTCCTGTGTCCTATGTTTATGGTATATTATAGATTCACCCACAGAGGTCTATTTGTGTCTGAAAGCTCCTGGCTGGGAGTAACAGTGAAAGTATTTAAGAGCTGGTGCCAGATGATGAACTCATTTGTTATAAATTGTGGGGAGTTCGCTGTAGTTCTATAAGGTATGAGGTTGGCAGGGGACATCCCAGGGTGTCTAGCTCAGTGGCTATAAACCAACTGGTGTGGAACTATTTTAGTACTTTTTAATCTGGATGGTGGTTCTCAACCAGGGGCAATCCTGTCCCCCCTCCACAGGAGACATTTGGCATTGTCTGGAGACATTTTGGTTGTCATGATGCGGGATGGGGATGCTGCTGCATCTAGTGGGTAGAGGCCCAGGATGCTGCTATATGTTATACAGTGCATAGAATGGCCTCTCTGCAACAAATAATTAGCCAGCCTAAATGTCACTAGTGCCAAGGTGGAGAAACCCTGCGTAAAGCCTTCCCAGGTGGAGGGCTGGATGGGTGGAAGGAGTCCTATGGGCCCAGCTTGGGACTCATTTCACTGCTACTGCATGGGAAGGGGCCTCACTGGGGACTCTTATCTGCCTATAAATAGAGGCCCTTCCCAGTAACAAAGCCACCTTTCCTAACTATCATGGCTTTCTTGAAATTAATTAGAATCATCAGAGCTAGAACAAAATTTACCTGACCCTGGGAGGAAACCTTGTTTAAAAACATTTATTTAAATTTTTGTGGGTACATAGTAGATGTGTATATTTATGGAATACATGAGATGTTTTGTTACAGGCATGCAATGTATAATAATCACATCATAGAGAATGGGGCATCCATCCCCTCAAGCATTTGCCCTTTGTGTTACAAACTATCCAACTGTACTCTTTTCATACGCCTGTTTGCTATTTGTATGTCTTCTTTTGAGAAATGTCTATCCAAATATTTTGCCCGTTTTTTTGATCAGATTATTAGATTTTTACCTATAGAGTTATTTGAGCTCCTTATACATTCTGGTTATTAATCCCTTGTCAGATGGGTAGTTTGCTAGTGTTTTCTCCCATTCTGTGGGTTGTCTCTTCACTTTGTTGATTGGGAAACCTTTATTTCTTATGTGGGCCTCTAAGGCTCTGACATGCCTCAGGTCTGGAGGCCTGGACTGCTCTTCTCAGCAGCAATACACGGCTGCCAAAGCAAAAGGGCAACTCTGATGAGACCGGGGCCCACTAAAACTTTTGCAACCGTAGGAGCAGGGTGATTTGGCAAAGTATTGAGTAACAGTGCCCTTGAGAAAATGTGTATCTCTGGTTGATTGATTGCAATGGGCCCTCGTTATGACAGTTGAGCCCGAAGCAACTAAGACAAATCAGAATGGAAAGAAATGTTTTCATGCTCTGCCAGCTGGACCCAGCAACCTTCCTGTGTGAGGAGACCAGAGCCCTTGTTGGACCTTGAATCTGTCAACTGTGTTCATGTTCACAGATGGGTTTTCCCAGGAGAACTCAGCATCTCACTGCAAAGAAGAGTACTAACATTTGTTTCCTTTAGGTAGGTCTTGTTTCAGGATTATAACAACATTTAGGTTTACAGAACAATTGAGCAAAAAGTGCAGAGTTCCCATATATCCCCTTCTCCCCCCTCAGTTTCCACTATTGTCAATATCTTGCATTACTATTGTATTTGTTGTAATTGATGAACCAATATCAATACATTATTATTAACTAACATCCATAATTTACTTTAGAGTGTACTCTGTGTCATATATTTCTGTGGATTTTGACAAATATATAATATCATGTATCCACCATTACAGGATGATACAGAGTAGTTTCACTGCCCTAAAAATCCCCTGTGCTCTGCCTATTTATCCCTCTCTTCCACCCCCAAACCCTGACAACCACTGATCTTTTTACTGTCTCCATAGTCTCCATCCTTTTCCAGAATGTTGTGTATTATGTAGTTGGAATCATTCAGTATGTAACCTTTTCAGACTGGCTTCTTTCACTCAGCAATACACGTTTTGATTTTCCTCCAGGTCTTTTGATGACTTGATAGCACTTTTGTTTTTATTGCTGAAGAATATCCATTGTCTGGATATGCTACAGTTCAGTTTATCCAGTCACCTACTAAATAACATGTTGGTTGCTTCCAGGTTTTGGCAATTATGAATGAAGCAGACATCTTCTAAGACATTTTCTTTACATAACTACCAAATCATAATGGTGTAAAATTAACAGTAACTCAATATATCATCCAATATCCAGTTGATATTCATTCAAATGTCAACTCAGAATTCCATCAAAGTTTGTGCATTGCATTGTTTTGCCTTTTTAGTCTCTTGTCTAGAACAGTTCCCTGCCTTGTTTTATTTGTTTTTTTTTAATGACAGAGATTTTTAAAAATAATTCCAACTTTTATTTTAGATACAGGAGGTACATGTGCAGGTTTGTTACATGCAAAGATTTCCTTTGAAGAGTCCAGACCAGTAGTCTCACATTCTGGGTCTGATTATTTCCTCATGATTCAATTTGGCTTAAGTCGTTTTTGGCAGCATTCCAACATAGGTAATGTTATAGAGTCTGCTTTTCTGACTTTGTTGATGATAAGCTCCATTGCTTGGATGAGGTGGTGATGACCAGAACCCTCCATTGTAAAGTGACATTTTTCTCTTTGTTCATAATCTGTAGAAAAGTACTTTGAGACCATGTGAATTTTCTGTTTTCCAGCAACCATTCACCCAGTGATTTTGGTATCCATTAATAATTATTGGTTAAGCTAATTATTACATTGGGGGTTGCAAAGTATTAATTGTCAAATTCTGTCCTGCTTCCTGCGTTTATCAAGTACTCCTCCCCATTTAAGAAAAACAATCACTGTAGGGTCATGACATATTCTTTTAACGTTTTTGTAATTTATATTGTCATTATTCTGTTTGCTTAGCATGCTCTCTCACTATTTTACTCTTTCCTAAAGATGTTGCTATGAGTTGGAGGGGAAGGGGCCTTATCTGCTGTCTCCCTCAGTGTGATAGATGGGGAAACCAACACAAGAAACGGATACCTTTTCCAAGACTGTTTAAGGTCCAGTGTAGTCAGAGTCAAAAAAGTCAGAATTCTGACCTGACAGTTTCACTAATCAGTGTCTATTTCACCAGGTGTAACTGATCTGAATACTGCTTAGAATACTTACATCCCCTTTTCATATTCACTAAGAGATAAATTTGACTAATTTTGCCTTAATTAAATAAATGACAGTATATTACAATTATGTTTTCTGGTTTTTTTTATATTATCATACTACACAGAGTAGAAACCCATTATTTTAATGGGTTTAATACTATACAGTATTTTAGTGTGAGACTACCAGAGTTTGCTTCCCCATACCCTTTTTTTGGGGGATACAGTGGAGATACAGTGAGTACTATTTTGCAGACTTATGTGGCAATGGAACTTCTTTTTTTCCAAAGAAGTTGTTCACTTCTCCTTCTCTCAGACTTTTCATTTTACCCAAGGGGCATGATGTGTTCCTGCAGGTCATCATTTAGTAAAATAATGAAGCAAGGCTTGCTATGAATGGTTGTGCAAATGTGCACTGTATACTCCAGAGGGCACAATTTCCACTGCAGTGTTTGTGAGCAGTGCTCCTTGGCATTGTGTGATATACAGTCTTGGTGGTCCCATACAATGGACTCTGGGAAGTGGCATTCTTTTTATAAGTTGAAAGCAATGGAATTTTGGAAGAGGAGGCAATTTACATATGTAGTCAGAGATAAATGTCAAACTTTATCCTCCCAGTAAGATAGAATTACAAATAGAATCACTTTTTATCTTGTACTTAAAATTTATTTTACTTAAAATACCTTATACTTGGAATTCCTGTGGTGTGGTCAAGTTTTGACAATGCCATTCATAAACCCTTTTAAAATTGATTATAGTCTTGAAATTTAAGAGGATATAGTAGTCATCATAGGTTTACTGCCTTAATAAACAAGCTTGCAATCTCTGTGACCTAATGCAATAAAGGTTTATTTTTCTCACATGTTACATCCAGTGTGGATTGCAGGTAGGCTCTGGACCTAGGTCTTTGAATCTGGTGGCTCCTAAGTCAATCCTCAGAGCCCTTCACTGGCTCCTGTGCCTCTGGCTGCCAGATGAGAAGAGAGAGTGGGGAGAAATGCACAGGAGACCTGGGAGTGGCATCTGTCACCTCCACCCATAGGCATTGGCCAGTGCTCCCTCCATTGGCTTTGCCTAACCACAAGGGAGGCTGGGAAATGTTGTCTGTCTCTGTGTCCACATGGAAAAGGCACTGGGGTTTAGGGAGAGGGATGAGTCATTGTTGCAAGGCTGACCTCTTTTCTCTATTTGTTTCTTCTCCAGGAGACTTCTTGGCATCATCACAAAAAAGGATGTTCTGAGACATATGGCCCAGATGGCAAACCAGGACCCCGAATCCATCATGTTTAATTAGCAACAAGGTGGCAATTATTTTCAGAAAAACACTGACTGTGTCATTTAAAAAGAAATAAATGATATGTTATTATCCCAATGAAAGATCATGCATTGGGGATAGCGGAAACAAAAGCTTTATTTGAAAGGCGGGGAAGAAGGATGAAACCTTTAAAAACAAAAACGAAAACATCAATGAGTAGGCATTTTATAGCTTTAACCCCGTACGAGTTTCAAGCTGTGTTTCCTAATGAGTTTGCTACTGCTGTGGGGGCATGTGGGTGGGTAAATGATGTAAATGATGTGATCTGTACAAGTCTGTGGAGCATGAATGCTGACTCAAGAAACTTTTACCCCTTTTGCTCAAGGCTGATGTTTGTAACTTATGAACACACGTGAAGTGTTGAGTCCAAAAGACAAAGGGGTATCGGCATGTCAGTGTCGTTATTTATTGGTTCTTGAAGTTTTGCTGCTATGTTACTGAATCATACTAAAGACATTTACACTTACTTTGTTGAAAAAGAAAGAAATTAAATTTGAACACAGTGAAAGCTGCAAGTATGCCAGTGGGTCCACTCACGACCATCCCGTTTCTTGCTCCTGTTCTCAGCCTGTTATCTGGCTTATCCATCAGTTTCTGAACCAACATCAGGGGCGCCTGCCATGATGAGTGTGAAGAAATCATTTCTCTATGCAAGACTGGCATCCTGGGACTGCATGATGAACTATTGGAGCATATGGTACTGTGCTGTGTCTCCTCCCATACAAAGGGACACATCCTTATTTTGAGGATATACTCACCCGATCATTGATTTGCATCCGCATTGCATTTGCTTCATTTATTTATTGCTTTTGCCCATGCATTCAATATTGATCAGCTCAGCACTTCCATGGGCCATAGCCGGTATGCCCCCAGCCTGCCATAAGCGTGGTTTCATTTCCAAGTAGCATATGCAAGAGTCCAAACAGGCTACCCAATGTTACTACTTATTTTTCCTCTCAGGTCTTATCAGATGCGGCTGTGGAGAGGATGAGGCATACAAGTGCTCAGTTGGAATCCCTCCAAATGGATTGCAAGAGAAATACTAAATTGATTCTAAATCTGTTCCATTATCTTCTCTGTAGGATACAAAATGTCCAGTTTTAATGTATAAGCATGCACTTCATACTAGCAATCACAACGCAGGAGGACAGCATTAAATTTTATACAGCCAATTTGAGCACTGGGCATCTTTGTATTTGAACTTAACAACACATTTACTCTTTTAGTCAGGATTTTGGTCTTTTCTGCGGGAAGGAATTAAGCTATGTATTAGGTCCACCATATGATCTGTGTAAGTAAGATTATCCCACTTGCCCTTTCTCTTTAGTCTTTGTCCCTTCCTTTTCACTAAGTGCCCCTCATCCTTTGCAGTCTCATTGTCACTGGATAGTGCTGCATCACTTAGGTGTGTATTTGGCTGCAAATAACAGAAAACCCAGCAAACGCTGAAGGGCTGAATAAGAACCCTGAGAGGGGGTCCTCCAGGACTGTCCCCATAATATCATTGGGATCCCCATCCAGTTGCTATTTCTTTTTCACCATTTTCACCTTTTGTCCTCTGGCTTATTGCCTCAGAGTTGCAAGATGGTTCCTGCACTGTCAGGTATCATGCCTGCTTTCTAAGTGGGAAGAGGAAGGAAGGGAGAGGCAAGCAACTAGGTACAATGTCTATCAGGAAAGCAAAGCTTCCCCAGAGATGCTTAGCTTGTATGCATTGACTGGAAGTTTGTCACGTGGCTCCCCCTAGCCACACACTAGTGTGGGAAGGAAAATATTGAGCTAGTCACATTACTCTCTGAATGAAATTCATATTATTTTATTAAGGAAGAGTGTTGGTCTTCAGGAGGGGAAGTTTGCTGTATTGGATGCCATCATCGTGTCCTTGTCATTGCCCTTCCTGTTTTCATTCTTGCCAAACCCCTGTGAATGCTCTTCTAACCTTCCTGTTCCCCACCCCTTCTCTCAGATTTGACCTAGAATTCCCAGCCCAAATCCATAATTTCTTAGGTCTAATAAGAATTTTCATGTTGGACAAAAACCTAGCTACAAATGGGTTTCTATGAAACTTCTGATTAATGTGCAAAATATATATTTTCTCTGGGTTAAGGCATTTTTAAGTCAGATCATGCTGACACACTAAGAAAATTTGTGTAATTCATTGACCCCTTCCTTCCAAAATAACAAGTAGCCACCTCAGTGTGACAATATGCAGTCAATAGTAGAGAATTTAATCCTTGGTCCTATAAAAGAATAAAATTCATTGTCATATTTATAGTACGTAAGCCTCAAGTAACAGGTCTTAATGTTAGTGTTGGTGTTGTGGTTTCTATGGAACATTTACAAGTGAAGTTGGATTCTCCTGGGCTTTAAATCCTAAAAAGTCTTAATGACCACTTCATGTAGTTCCCCTCTTATTCCCCTGTGGTCTCCTCAGAGCCAGCGTGTGCTGGGAAAGAGTATTAGTTATAGCCTGGCTTTATAGAATCCAGGAGGTCCTTTGAGCTGAAACGAGCAGCTTCAAAAGGGAACATGAAACAGTGAAAAGACAGCCAAAGGTCAGTGAAACCACAGCATTTCTTTCTAATCTGGCTGAGGCCATGGAGGGGAATGAAGGGAAAATATGCTTCCGGGCCAAGGTCACTGAGGGGGACCTTAGGATTTGTGTCCTCCCCAGTGCTTAGAGTAGAGATATCTGCAAATTCATGGCAAACAGTTGGAAGAGTTACTTAACTGAAACAACCCAGTCTTACTTTCTTTTGTAAGTTGAGCCTCTGATTTATTGTGGGGTTCAGGCTCTCCTCAATAGAAGGTCAAAGTTGGACAGGTGGACTGAGGTCAAGGATGAGGAGTCTGGTGGGGACTACCACAGCAAACTGTCTTCCTTCTGTGGAGTCCTAACTCAGTCATGTGGTCCACTTGCCCAGGGGCCTGGGGGCTCAGACAAACCCCATGGGGAACATGCTGCCATGCACTGTCTCTTGTAAATGTAGTTGGGTAGGGATCCCGAGGGTATTTGCTCTTTCCAAATGCAGAACTTCTATCCACTTTATCTGGTGATCTGATGAACAGCACGGGGACGTGGAGGTGAAATAAGCATCTTTCAGAATAATGTTTTTTTTCCTCTTCCAGAACCAAAGGCTTTAGATATTTGTGGAAATTTCTGGATTCCTTCCGAATCAGGTTTACATAAAAAACCATCAACACATCTTGGGAAAGGAGCTGTTTCATGACACACATCATGTGTTTCTTGCTCTCACTGAGGAAATGTGTTGTACAAAAGCACCAAATAAGGGCACCTTGGAAGTGACATGTGTGTTTCTTCTAAGTGGTTTTTAGTGCATCCCCTGGGATTGCAGATGCTCATGTGGCTTTTAGGGAAAGGCAGAATGTGCTAGAAGTCAAAGTCATTCAATATTCAGTGCTTACTGTTACTTGGAACCGGATAATCTCAGTTCTTTGTTCAGTCTTTCCCAAAGACCTTACAAAGGAGATGTGTAAATAGATAGATTTTGAGACTAATAAGTCACAGAAATGGAAAATTTTAGAGCAGTTTGTGTCACTTAGGTGAGAACTGATTACTTTAAATTACCAACATGTGCGAATTCTACTTAGTATTCATTATTAGATGCTGAGCTGGAAAAGATGAGAAACCCAAGGAGAACTATTGAATTACCACATAATTGTAATATTATGCTTTCATTTTAATTTTGTATGGGCAGTGTTCTATCAGACTAAGCTTCTAGCCTTTGAAATGATTTACATGAGGAGAGAGCCTATATATCTGACTTGAGAAACATTAAGCAGACCCTATTTTCACCGTCGCGGTAATAACTATTTATTTGCTATCCTAGAGGTGCTGGGAATGAGCCTCCGGGTGACTTTGATGAGATATATTCACATTTGGTATTGGAACGACCACATAGCAACGTGTTGGGTTTTTTTTATTGTAACACTCTGTGTAAATGTTGGCACCTTATTAAATATTAAATGTTTGAACTCTATTTTTTAAAATAAAATAAGCACAGAATCCGCCACAAACATGTTGTAAATGGAAGAGATACTGATTTCACAGTGTGTTTCTACACAGTAGAACCTCCGGAAACCTGGTCCCCATGACTTGGTAGAACTATCCAGTAAAGTTAAAGACCCATCTTAAGGCTGGTATACAGATTGTGAAGTCCATTAGGTCAGCTTTAAAATTCCTTGTTCTTGGCTGGGTGGGCGATGACCAAATGAAAATTCAGACTGAGGCTATCAGTTTCCAAGGATTGGGTAGGAACACTGTCCTCAGGCCATCTGTGTTTGCCCTGTGTGAAGGCTGGGGAGTACAGCTTGGGCAATGGTCTAACATTCATTCATTCTTTCATCCTTTCTTTCAAGAGCAAATTTTCTATTTATTTGGGAACCACAAGGGTTGAATTATGTCTTTTCATATGAGTTTTTTTTTTTTCATGAAAACTTTCTACTTTACAGAAAATTTGAAAGAAAGAAAAGAAAGGAACAAAGGATGCCCACAGATCCTTGACCTAGAAGAGGTGCTATTTAATATGGGTGGTTGGTGGTTAGAGGAGTCCCCACTGGTTAGGGGAGGGGACCAGCTGGAGGTACAGCTGGGAAAAGGATAGCCTCAGCAGAGGGGACAGCTAAGTGCAAATGTCCTGAGGTGGAAATGGGCCTAGCCTGCTGGGGGCCCACCAGGGGTGGATGGCTGCAGCCTTGGGATGGGAGTGGGGGTATTTGAAGTTGGGTTTGTTTTCCCTTTGGGAGGAGGGTAGACACAGCAGATGCTTCAGGGTCTTGAAGGACCAGGTAAAGTCCTGGAATTCAGAGGAGTGACATGATTTGACTTGGGTTGTCCACAAACCATTCTGACTGTTGGATAGCAAGACTGGAAGTCAGGGCTCTGGTTAAGAGTCTATTATTGCAAATACACCAGGTGCAGTGGCTCATGCCTGTAATCCCAGCACTTTGGGAGGCCGAGGCAGGCAGATCACTTGAGGTCAGGAGTTTGAGACCAGCCTGGCCAACATGGCGAAACCCTGTCTCTACTAAAAAATACAAAAATGAGCCAGGCATGGTGGCAGGCACCTGTAATCCCAGTTACTCAGGAGGCTGAGGCAGAAGAATCACTTGAACCTGGGAGGCAGAGGTTACAGTGGGCTGAGATCGTGCCACTGCGCTCCAGCCTGGGCAACAGAGCGAGACTCCATCTCAAAAAAAAAAAAATAGGTGAGTGATGATGGGGGCTTGCCCCAGAAAGATTCTTGAATTCCAGTTTTACAGTTGCCCCTCAGTATCTGTGGGGAATTGCTTTCAGGACCCCCCATAGATTCCAAAATTCGTGACGCTTAAGCCCCTTATATAAAATGCTATATTATTTGCATATAGCCCATGCACATCCTCCTGTCTGCTTTAAATGTTCTGTAGATTACTTAGAATACCTAGTTCAATGTAATGCTATGTAAATAATTGTTATACTGCATTGTTTATGGAATAGTGACAAGAAAAAAGTCTGTACACGTTCAGTACAGATGCAACCATCCATTTTTTTTCCTGAATATTTTCAATCCACAGTTGAATCCACAGATGCAGAACCCATGGATATGGAGGGCAAACTGTATTTCCAAGGTAGAGCCAACAGATTTGCTGATGGACTGGATATAAAATGGTACAACCAAGTTGCCATTTACTGAGATGGGCTAGACTAGGTGAGGAGCTCCCTTTTGGAAATGCTACATGAGAGATGTCTCTTAGACATTCAAGTTTGGAGCTCAGGGGAATCATTAATGTTTGAGATGTAAATCAAGCCATTGGCATATTGGTGGCATTTAAAGCCATGCCTGGAAACTTTTGTGGTCTCATGATACCCTAAAAGCAAACAGAATAATCTTTTTTTTTTTTGAGATAGAGTCTCACCCTGTTGCCCAGGCTGGAGTGCGGTGGCGTGATCTTGGCTCACTGCAGCCTCTGCCTCCTGGGTTCAAGTGATTCTCCTGTCTCATCCTCCTTAGTAAATAGGATTACAGCCGCACACCATCACGCCTGGCTAATTTTCCATATTTTTGGTAGAGACAGGGTTTCACCATGTTGGCCAAGCTGGTCTCGAATTTCTGACCTCAAGTGATTTGTCCGCCTCGGCCTCCCAAAGGGCTGGGATTACAGACATGAGTCACTGCGCCCAGCCAGAATAGTCTTCCAACAGAATTTCAATATTGAGTTTTCAGGGAGTCACACCAATGTCACAGGCCGATAGGACTGCACTTGAGTTCCAGCTCCATTGAGTCCTGGCTCCATGTGCCATTGTCAAAGGGACTGAACTTCTCTGAGCCTGGGTTTCCCCATCTCTGTAGAGTGAACTACTGCTCTTGCCACAGCAGCATGGCTGTGAGAATTAAATGAGGTAATTGCTGTACAGTACTTGGCATGGAATATGACCAGGCAAATGGTAGACATCATCTGAAGCTCAGTAGCTTTAGTTGGAAATACTTCGATTAATTTTGTGTTGTTAAAGTACATATAACACTTTAGTTTAATTATAAGGCCACAGAAAGTAAACACAGATCAGACTAGCCAAATGCTTTTTTCCCAGTCCCTGCAGTCATTTTTCCAAAAAACAAAACAAAGCAAAAACTCAGATCTCTTAAGGGATATATTTTTTAAAAAACCTGTCTCCCAATTAATGGGAAATTATAGAAAGGAAGCTACTTGGTAAAATTCCATTTCTCTCTACCTTTATATTGGCTCAAAGAGCAGAAAAGCATCAGTATGCATGGATACTGAACTATGTATTGATTAGTTTGAAATTTGGAGCAAGAATTCATGGAACACAAGAAAGTGTATAGCTTGCTTATTTTCAGGCAACCTAAAACTCAATACTCTCTGCACTTCCAGACAGAGAAAAATCTCTCCAGCATAGTGTTAATGTAGAAGTGAGTTCGTTAGTAAAACTCATGAAAGAACAGCGTTTTGTGGGCCTTGGACATTTCCTGTCACCATGATGTTGTTAAAATCCAGAGGGGGAAAATGAACAAATAGAATTTGTCTGAAAAGTGACAGCCCATCAGTTTTAATTCTGGAGGCTTAGCTAGAGCTAACCAGGATGGCCTTGCAAATAAAAGTCTGGGTCATGCATGGGTTTCCTGGGCTTTCATGGGTTGAGAAAGGACTAGAAATGTCCATCTCCATCAACTTCCATCAGGACCAGTGTGCTTCGGCTGAGCACAGGGTGCCTGGAGTGCCCATTGTTTTTTTTTTTTTTTTTTTTTTTTTGAGACGGAGTCTCGCTCAGTCGCCCAGGCTGGAGTGCAGTGGCCGGATCTCAGCTCACTGCAAGCTCCGCCTCCCGGGTTCACGCCATTCTCCTGCCTCAGCCTCCCGAGTAGCGGGGACTACAGGCGCCCGCCACCTCGCCCGGCTAGTTTTTTTTTTTTGTATTTCTTAATAGAGACGGGGTTTCACCGTGTTAGCCAGGATAGTCTCGATCTCCTGACCTCGTGATCCACCCGTCTCGGCCTCCCAAAGTGCTGGGATTACAGGCTTGAGCCACCGCGCCCGGCCTGGAGTGCCCATTGTTAAAGCTCTTCCCCAGTTCATTGGTCGTCAATTGGCCAGAAAGAAGCTACCATATGTGAATGCAGATAGGGAGCATCTATTTCTGGCTGTTCCTTAATATTGCATTTCATTAAAGACATGTTTTTTCTTTCTGAATGAGCAATAAGCAGAGAGCACCTTGTGGGGATTTCCAAACCCCTTTAGTCAGGGCTTGGCTCACAGAATGAAGGGAGCAATTGATGTGTGATTCAAGTGCTTGTTATGGAACACATATTTCAAAGATGAAACAGCCGTCCTCAATCCAAACAGATTCTGTCAGAGAAATTGAAAACACATCCATAAATTCTCGTCCCACAGGCTCCTAACAGGTTGGATCCAGAGGACGCTCACTGGTAGAACATTCCTTCCTTCTGCAGGACTCCATGTTCATTTCACACACACTCACTCTCTCAGGGCTTCCACCTGTTTCCAGTCGACACGAACCTAAGCAGAAATTGGGGCTAGCTCCCTTTTGATAAAGGTTTCCTTTTCTGAATTTCTCAAACTTCAGCCTCTTCCCAGAAAGACATTTCTAGGAATGGCTGGCTGCTGAGTGGTTTATATGATCAGCAAGGAACTTTCTCCAGGGAGTGGCCAAGCCAAGTTGCTCCATGGGGCAGGAATCTCCACAGTTATTAAAGAGCTAGGGAGAGGCCAGGTGTGGTGGCTCATGCCCATAATCTCGGTGCTTTGGTAGGCTGTGGTGGTTGAGGATTGCTTGAGGCTAGGAGTTCAAGACCAGCCTGGGCAACACAGTAAGCCCCCCCGCCCCGATCGCTACAAAAAATTTTTAAAAAATTAGCCAGGTATGGTGGTGAGCACCGGTAGTCCCAGCTACTTGAGAGGCTGAGGTGAAAGGATCACTTGAGCCCAGGAGTTTGAGGCTGCAGCGAGCTATGATTGCACCACTGCACTCCAGCCTGGGCAAGAGCAAACTTTGTCTCAGGAGAAAAAAAAAAAAAAAAAAAAAGCTAGGGAGACAGAGCAGGACTGCATTCAGTGGAGATGATTTCCAAAACTGCCTCCAGGGTACAGTGTCTGCAGGATGCTGCCAGGTGCCAGAGGAAAGGTGGATCCGTGGTTAACTAAATTGGTGGCTAGAGTGTGAGGGTCCAGGAAGTCTTTTTAAAGTTTCTTTTGAGAATTTCTAGTTGAGTGACTGGGAGAACCGACTTAACTTTAATGCACTGCAGCCACATCATCTGAAAGCAGTGACTTGCTAATCAGAGTGTGATCTAGGGACTACCTGTGTCTGTATAGGAGCAAGTGCCACTTAGCAATGCAGAATTGCAAGCCCCATCCAGGTCTGCTGAGTCAGGCAGAATTAACCCCAGGTGATTTGTGTGCAGAGTACAATTTGAGAAGTGCTGCCTTATGTGACCAGGTGATCTGAGTTTACTTTTAGCTCTAAGACCCAACTTTCTCTAAGATTCTCTTACTTCAAAGGAAAAAGGAGTGATGACTGCAGTGATTGGGCCACTGAAGGAGCCTGTCCAGAGAAACAAGATGGAGAGAAGCTTGGCATAAGAGCTCTAAGCCCTATTTCTCAGTCCCCAGACTTCCCCAGTTACAGCTATCCTCCTACGTGACGCTCTATCTTAGAGATTCTCAGCCTTAGCACTAGTGACATTTGGGGCTGTCCTGTGCACTATACGATATTGAGTGGCACTCCTGGCCTCTAACCACTAGATGTCATAGCACCCCTCACCTAGTTTGACTCCAAAAATGTCTCCAGACATTGCCACGTGTCTTGGGTGGGGGGAGGTATGCAGATATCCCCCATCCCCTCTCCTAATTGTATAGAAGAGAGTACTGTGATTTACAAAGCATGGGAAAAGGGATCACCCTTTGGTGTCATTTTGGTGTTTTTTCCTAACACTGAATGAAAATCGCTAGTGTAAGGCAAAGACTGATGGGGACTCCCATCCTGCTTTGATGAGTCCCCATGACTGGGGAAGAGTTCCCTCAGCCTTTAAGCAGAAAACAGCAATTTAAGGGGAGAGGGTGCATTTCCTTCTTTCTGAGAACCTAATGGTGAGCCCAGGAAGAATGCAGTCATCTTACCTGGACATAAGTCTCATGCCGATTGGTAATTTCAAAGCAATTGGCTTACTTTCAACTGTCTGTGTGACCACCCTGTCATCCTTCCTCCGTTACCTCCCACACTCAGACCACGCACACAAGCATGTCGATGAAATCGCTCTTTGCTGGGTACATCTCATTAGAAAGATTCCTAGCTGCTTTTTTGAGTCAACTTGAACATTTTTATGTCTTTCTTTGAAACTTAGAGAAGTGGTTGGCCAATTATAGCACGTGGCCAAATGCAGCCTGCCACCTGCTTTTGCAGATAAAGTTGATTGACACACAGCCATGTGCAGCCATTTACATATTGTCTATGGCTGCTTTGTATGTTTGTTTGTTTTCGTCTATGGCTGTTTTTGTGATACAGTGGTGGAGTTAAGTAATCGCAACAGAGACCGTCTGGCCTACAAAGCCCAAAATATTTGCTATCAGGTCCTTGACAGAAAATGTTTGCTGGCTCCTGGCTTAAATTGGGGTCACCAAACCATTGGATAGTCACCAAGAGTAATTTAACTTTCTTAGACTATATGTAAAATATAAAGAAATGCTTTAAATACAGAATCAAGGAGAGATGAGTGTGTCAGTGGAATAAGATGGATTTGTTAAAATGATTTCCATCCAAGCTTAACTTGTGCCAGAAATATCTGTCCTGACTTAGATATTAACTGAGATGTTTATGGCCTCTGTCAGAATTTAAATGTTTTCTGTAACAGAAAATGACACTTAACATTTGAATAGCACTGTGTCATTTACGAAGGGATTTTAATATTTATTTGTGTTTGTCTCAATGGTCCTGTGTGGGAAAAATTATACCTATTATTTAGAAGACAAAACTGAGGCTCAGAAGAATCACCTGTGGAGATTTTGCAACATACTGATGCACCAGAGTCATGCCCTGAGATTCTGATTAAGTCCATCTTGGGTGGGGTCTTCCATCAACGTTATAAAAGGTCACCGGGTGATTCTAATGTGAGATTGAGAACCTCTGGGCTCCAGGGATTTGCTCGAGTTAATATACCTAGGAGGTGGTCTTGGAGGAAGCTCAAACTTGGTTCTTCTTCGTGACTTCAAGTCTAGGAACATTTTCCTACAATATGACAACCTGTCTTAGCTCAGGGTCTATCTAACCCAGTGATTCTCAAAGTATGGTCCTTGGACCAGAAGCATGAGAGTCACCCAGCAGTCTGTTAGAAATGCAAGTTCTCTGTCCTACTCTGGACCTGGTAAATCTGAAAGTCTGGGGATGGGGCCTACTCCTCTGTGTTTTACCAAACCCTCTAGCCAGTTTAGAAGCAGCTCCAGTTTGAGAACCACTCGTCTAATGTGCTGGGAAAGAGGATAAATTTTAATGGAGGTAAGGGGCTAAAACTAGAAAAATACCACACACACAAAACCAGGCCTTGCCTCTGGGAAATTGGCTCTGGCCGGGGAGGGGCAGAATGAACACAAGAAGTTATAAGAAAAGTGAAAATCTGTGCACATCTGGGGAAGTATGAAGGTACCCGGATGGCAGAAAAAGCAAAAGGATCTCACCAGCCGCCTGAGTTGAGCCTCTGCGGACTTCATCTTCCTATTAGGCAGCCCTGAAGGTGTTAAGAGTTTCTGCATCCCTTTGCTGTGCTGGCAGGTCAGAGGGTTTTTTGTTACTATTTCATTTCATTTTTTGTTTTCAAAGTTTTGGGTTTTTCTCAATCAAGCACTTGGTTGAGATGAACATTCTTGTGTGATTAAATGAGCCCCCTTCTGCTTGGAGCCAAAGCCACATTCCTTGCTTCGGTTTTATCCCAGGTGCTCCTTTTTAATTGCATTTTGTATTCAACTGTGCAGCCATCCCCTTCCTGGAGATGACTGACCCCCTAATCACTACAGTGCTGTTACCACCGCAGCTGGGACTTCAAAGTCCCCAAAAGTCATATCGTAACATGAGCTCCAAATCGTCCCTGAGACGAACACAGAGGCATCATCAGTCAACTCATCAAGGGGAAGGGAAACCTCTGTTGGCATGGGGGTGACGGAATTCAGCCTCACCCTCAGTCCCTCTCGGAGCCTCCCCCTCCACAGCATTGCCATTCCCAATCTGAAAACCACACCAACACATACATAATTCAAGGCTGTGCACTGGTCGCCCAGAGCGAGGGGACAGACATGTATGCCTGGGAAAGAATGTTTGTTTCAAGCAAACGTTCACAGCACCAGCTGCCAATGGGGGAAGACAGGCAGAGGGGGCTCCCGCAGACAGACATGGGAAAGTACAAACGATGATTACAGGCTCCGAAAAGGAGCTGTTGTTGGGGGAAATCACAGCATCTGATTTGGGTTTTGCTTTTATAATTACTGGACTCAGAGAATGTAACTGCAAAGCACATGCTGTTTCCAAAATGGGTGGGACCATGTGAGCTCATGACGGCTTCAAATGTGCACTTTGACATTCAAGTTTGACTCCAGGAGTTAACAAGGGCAGGCCCTGCTTTACATAGTAGCTTCATTTGAAGTTCCAAAGCTCAGTCCCTGGAAGCAGATGCAGTAACTGGTGATTCTATTTTCTTTCTTTAGCCTGGAGCCAATATAGAATATTGATTTCTAATGTGGGAATTCTGAAGAGGGAAAAACTAGGGTTGACTTTTTTTTGGGTCAAATCTATGAGTTTCTCAAGGCCAAAGAGCTGTGTCTCCATTATCTTTCTTCAGTATCAGTTCTAGTATGTTGTATATTGATTATAAACAATATAATGTATGCTTTTGAACAAAGGATAAATGCTGAAAGCCTGTTCTTTAGCTGTGACCTTTTAGAATAAATCAGGAAAATAACCCTGGCACAGAGACCCATCTGCCATTATGTGAAATGTCTCATAAAACACTAGGTGTCAAAAGAAAACAGTAATCGGCTTGGTGTTTCATGGCCTGAGAGGAGCTGCTTAGTTCAGATGCCCTGAGCTTCCAAAAAATGAATATAAAAGTGGAATCTGAAGACACTGTGTGCCCCAGTGTATCTTTGATCAAACTGAACCTGCAAAGAAGTGTGGAAGGCTCTAAAAGCTGTGGTGACTAACCGCTCAGGAAACCCATGCCGGTGACTTTACTGAACATGTCACATCAAAGGGGAAAAGTGCCCCACTGGCTGGAAAGTTCTTTTGGTATTCAGTGTTGAGAGAGAATAGAAATGAGATAAAATTTCAGTATTTCTGGATTTGGTTAATAGATTTTGTCTCTCTCTTCCAAATATACGAACTTGAAGTGATTCTGTTGACTTAGTAGAAAAATATCCAAAGGGCACATCTAATAACGAGGTCTAAGGGGAAAGAAAATATAAAACTATAGATAAGAAAGAGTATCGTAATCTTTAGAGAAGTAGTTCAAAAACGTTTTTCAGCTGTGACATCCAAGATGATGTACAGACACTGAGACGGGCAGACCCTGGCTTTGTAGGCACATCCCAGGACACTATTTGCAACTTGACTCTGAGGGAGCTAAGAACACACCACCCCAAAATATGCTGCTCTGGCATATTGACTATTTTTAATTAAAGGAACTTAACAACAGAAAAGGCAGGTGCAAGAAGTTCACTCTGATCATTTTGTTTCTTAAAAGTAGGAGATGAAATTCTCATGGGAAAGACATCCTTCTTACAGAAAAAGAAATAACAAGGATGGGAAGTTGAAACTGAGAGAATTCCATACAGACCTTGTCAAAATAACTCTTATCTTTTTAGCTTCCCCACATAATGTAGTTGCTTTTTTCACAACTTAACTATTCCCTGTCCGATTCAGTATGTAAGTGACTGACTTGTAACTGCTTCTTTGGGCCATCATAACCTTATGAAGGCTCCTGTGCTACGTAAAACTTGGCATTAAATGAATCTGTATGCTTTTGTCCTGTTGAGCTGTCTTATTGCAATTTAATAATCAGGCCCAGCAAGGACCCTAACTTCTCTGGGCCAGAGGACCAAGCTCTCTTATTTTCTCTCTCCTCCCTTCCAAAGGCCTGGCCCCATTCCACCACTCCTTCTATGCTTGAGATAGAAAAATTTCCCTCCAGTCTGTGCCAGCCAAAGTGTCCCCAGTTACCTTGGATTCTCACATTCTTCAGAGGGAAGCAACTACAAGTTAAATCAGTCCCTGTTTGCTAAAACCCATCACTTCTTATGAGTTGTGTTGATGGGGCCATTCATTAAAACTTCAGCCTCACTCATTTGGGGCCAGAGGGCTGGGAGGGGCAGATCGAAAACTGTGTCTTGCCAAAGGAACATTTCCTTAGCTGGTATCTAATTTAGGATCATAACAGCTTTGGCCACAATTTTTTAGAGAGGTGAAGCCAGGTGAAAATGATCTATTGAAGGGCTTTAACTTTGGCGTAAGACGGACATGATTTTGAATCCAGGCTCTGCTGCTTCCTAGCTGTGTAACTCTGGGCAAATCGTTTAACCTCTCTAAGCTTTGATTTTCTCATCTATAAAATATGGCAATCTGTCTACCCATACAAACTTGTTGGGCACCACAGATGGCAGAGCATGAATGCCCAAAAATGTGATTGTAGCAGAGATAGCCGATGCTTACCAAATCTGTGTTCTCCTTTTCTTCATGGGTCCACAGCTGGACTACATTTCCCAGCTCCCCTTGCAGTTAGGTGTGGTCAATGCTGGTTCTAGCCAATGGAATGTGAGCAGGAGTGAAGCCTGGAAAGCCCATGAGCAATCCCCTGCAGTCTTCCTCTGGCTGGTCTGGAATGGAGATGATCCAGCATGACCTTGGAAGCCATGTGTTGAAGATGGCAGCTCAGACGTCAGCCTGGGCCTCTGAATAACTGTGAAAGAGGACTTCCCAGTGACTTCTTTACCTGCCCAGTACTGTCATGTGAATAAGAAACAAAGCTCTGTGGTACTGAGCCATTTTCCACTTTGGGGTCAATCTGATAAAGCAGGTAGTGTACCCAGAGTATGCAGTTATTACCACTATAAATTCCTAGAATGCTGGGTAGTGGCATGATGAAGCTAGCTTGTACCAGCTCTCAAGAGCTGATGGTTACATTTGCAGGCATTTATGGGCCAGTCGATATCATATTCCTAGCTTGAAATCAGCCATGGTGGGAATGTTTATACCACAGAAATCGGCAAATACTATAAACCAGTCTTTCCTCCTCTCCCTCATTGGAGCATTTACCATCACACTACTGACTAAGAATATATCGTTTTCCTCTTTGCCTTATCCCATAGCCTCATAACCTAGTGCATTACATATTTGAATAACTCAAAATGTGTTTGTGGCTACGACTCAAGACCAGGCTTGAATAAATTAAAAGAGGAGACATTGTGAAAGGATGAAAGCTAATACTTAGAGTTAGACAGGGCATATGGTGAAGGGGGAAGAACAGTCTAATCTTTGCCTTTCTGAATAGGGATATCTGGGGCTAAGGATACATTTTAGCGTGTTGGGTCTCTTTGGGATTCAGGCCTTTAACCTCTTTTATCTCCCCTGTCTGGACTTGTTGTCACTGCTCCATCAGCAAGTGAATGTCTTCCAAAGTACAGTGATTCTCCCCTCACTCCCAAGCACTCCATAGTGACAGGCACTGGGGAAAGTGTTTTATTCTCTTTATGTTTCTCTAAGGGAGGCTGTGGCTAGTACAGAGGGGGCTGTCTCAGTCTGGGTTCCCCCAACAGCAGAATCCCCTGTCTCGGGGTTTTCAAGTGCAAGTCATTTATTTGGAAGGTGATGCCAGGAAACAGCATGGCAGAGTGGGAAGAGGTGAAACAGAAGGAAAGGTAACGAACAAAGTGTGCTTTCTTCAGCAAATTGCTGCTGATGTTGGCTGCTGGAGATAGTTTAGAACATGTGTCTCAGAGTTATCACTGCAGAAAGGAAGAAGGGTACTGGGGTATTTATTAGCTCTCTTGAGTCAATGTGGCACCATCTGCCTAAGATGCTCATAACCTCTGCAGACAACCAGACTGTCTCTGTTCTTTTATTACCTAGCCCCTGAGAATCTCTTTACTCCACCAAGACTTCCTTGCTTCACCAGAGGTGAGCTGACTCCCTTATTCAGACCTCTTGTTATGGGTGTCACGTGTATTCTCTTAGCTGCCCTTGGCCCTGACTCTGATAATTCATTCACCCTGACCTGTGTATGCCTTCAGTGCCCTTCAGTGCATTCATGGATAAGAAGAATGCTTTGAATTACAGTCTCAAAAATCACATAACTGGAGGGTTCTTCTCTTATGATCCAACATGATTCTGACCATCCTGGATTAGATATACATTTCACCAAGATTTCTGCACTGTGGTAGACACAAAATTCGTCCCCAAGGATGTTTACATCCTAATCCCTGGAACCTTTGAATATGTTACCCTACATGGCAAAAGGGCTTTGCAGATGTGATGAAGTTAAGGAGCTTGAGATTAGGAGGTGATCCTGGGTGGACCAAGTGGGCCAATGATCATGAGGATCCTTAGGAGAAAGAGGCAGGAGGGCCCAAGTCAGAGGAGATGTAACAACGGAAATAGACTAGAGTGATGTGAAGCCATGAGCCAAGAAATGTGGGAAGCTTCTAAAAGCTAGAAAAAGGAACAGATTTCTCCTCTAAAGTCCCAAGAGAGAATGCAGTTATACCAACACCTTGGTTTTTAACTCATAAGATCCATTCAGACTTCTGCCTTCTGGAACTATGAGAAAATTTGTGCTGTTTTAAGCCACTAAATTTGTGGGAATTTGTTACAGCAGTGATATGAAACTAACACAACCACTATTCACATTTTTAAAAATTACGTATTTTTGACTTGTTTTTTGGAGATCCAATGTCATTGTGTTGTTTGGCTGTCCTTTTTGCTTTCAGAAATCAGCTTTGTGTACTACTGTAACCAAATCAAAGTCAGGGTTGGCTACTCTCTGAGGCTTTCTGTCATGAATCTGCTGGCGGCCTCTCAGGGCAGAGACCCTGACCTCACATGTAGGTAGGTTATCTATTGCTGGGAGCGAGATCTGTGTTGATGGCATTTGCTGATTGTAGTTCAGTTATTTCTGGATTAACTTCTGCTTTTGATTACCCACATTTTTGTGCGTGTGTGTGTGTGGATAATCTTTTATCCAAATAATCAAAAATTCAATGCCCAAACATGTTCCATTTTGGAATCCAAAGGTTTTGTAGCTCTGCTCCTCTGGTAGTGCCTTCAAAGCAGAAATATTTTATGTTCTCACCAGATTGGTTGGCTAATTCATGAATGTCCTTCATTCTGGATAATAATAGCAAATATTTCCTGAACGCTTTACTATGCCAGTCAAACTCTAGGCTGAGCCTCTTTGATGTTCATTACATCTTGAATACTCGCTCTGATCTGAGCACAGCATGGCCACCCCCATTTTACAGATGAGAACATGAGGGCTGGAAAGGTTTTGTGGCTTGAGAATGCTCACACAGCTAGTGTAAAGCAGAGCTCTGCTCTGAAGTCAGGCAGCCTGATTCTCAAGCTCTCACTTCTACCCAGCAGCAGCACTGATACACTCTTTTTGGAAGTGGCCCAAGTTCACTCCCAGAAACAGAGGTAAAGTTAACATCTTGCTTTAACTGGTAGCGGGAGAGGCCAAGAGTCAGGAGGCAAAAGCAATGCCTTTGTTGCACTTTCTCCGGGACACACACTTGTGTGATGCGAGGGACTCCCGATGCGTGTGATGGTCACTAGTTTCCTTTCTATTTCTAGGACATTGGTCTCACCTCCTACCTTACAAAGAAGTGAAGACAATAATTCTCTTAATGTTTTGTGATCAAAATGGATTAAAAGGGGAAAGTTCCTGCTGTGTCTAGTGGTGGTTTGCCGAGAATGTCTATGTCAACAAAATGTCTGAATCAACAAAAAAGAAAGTTCCTGGTCGTTTCTGCATTTCAACTCCCTCGGTTTGGTTGCATTTCCCATCTGCCTCACACGTCAGTGGTATTCACCTGCTATTCAATTTGTAGGATGGCTGGGCAGCCTTCACAGGGCTCCAGAATTCCTTCCTTTCAGATTGGAGGGCATAGTGCTCACACAGTGGTTCTCAACCAGGGGTGATTTTGTTCCTCAGGGGACACTTGGCAATATCTGGAGACATTTTTGATTGTCACAACTGGGGCAGGACGCGACTGGTATCTATTAGGTTGTATTCATTTCCTGATGTTGTTGTATGTATCAAACTACCACAAACTTGGTGGCTTAAAGTAACAGAAATTTATTCTGTCTCACTTCTGGAGGCCAGAAATCTGAAAAGAAGATACCAGCAGGGTTGGTCCCTTCTGGAGACTCTGAGGGAGAATCCTTTCTGTACCTCTCTCCTAGGTCCAGCTGGTCACCCGCAGTCATTGACATTCCATGGCTTGTAGCAGCAGCACTCCAGTCTCTGTCTCTGACTTCACACGGGCTTCCCCTCTGTGTCTTTGCATCTCAAATCATCCTCTCATTTCTCTTACATGGACACCTGTCATTGGATTTAGTACCCACCCTAAATCCAGCATAATCTCATCCTGAAGTCCTTAACTTGATGACTGCAAAGATAGGCTATTTCCAAATAAGGTTACATTCACAGGTACTGGGGTTTAGGTCTTGGATGTATCTTTTCAGAGGACACTATTCAATCTACTACATGAGTAGAGGCCAGGGAGGCTGAGATACATCTGATAGCACAGGACAGCCCTCTCACAAAGAGGCTGAGAAACTGCACGAGTGAGAAATTTGATTGCCACAGAGAATACCTTTCCCTGTACTTCAAGCCCTTCAGCCATTGTGGTGTGCAGTGTGACCCAGTACAGGCAATGCAGTCAGATACCAGCTATTACCTCCTTTTTTTTTTTTTTTTTTTTTTTTTTTTTTTGAGTGTGAACAGTCATTTCCAATGAGTGGAGGCCATTTGTGCCCAGTAGGTGGCATTCAAATACCCCACATAACCAAGCCTGGTGTGCAGATGGCACAACAGGTAAGAAATGAATGCAACTTGCAGAAGTGTGTGGATTCAGTTATATAAATCTATAGTTTGCATCTTTCTCTGAAATGCATATTACGAACCTCTGATTTCCCAACATAGGCCCTCAGGGCTTTCTCCTTCTCTAGCCTCCTCCTCACCTTGATAATTATTCTATTTGGATCCAGTGTTTTATGGGAATTTATACCAGGGGTCCTGAACTTTTCCTGCAAAGAGCCAGATAGTAAATATTTTAGGCTTTGCAGGCCAAAAGGCAAAACTGAGAATACCATGTGAATTCTGAGATAACAAGAGAGAGAAGTCCTGTGGTGCCCTGCCCCATTTGATTAGGGTGGCTGGTCCTTGGTGGTGGACAACTTTCTGCCCAGGTGCCATCTACTGCAGACTTTCTCTAGGGGAAGAGTGACCACCCTTTGAATCTGAACCCTAGGCTCTGGGAGGAAGGGGGAGGGCCCGGAGTCGGGGAAGGATCGCTACCATGATCAGTTTCACTCTCTGCCCTGGTGACATCCTGGTGCACCCTTCTCCCCTTTTGGAGAGCTGGGCCATCCGAACTTGGGCAACTGACTGGAGGGTCCTGCACTGCTTGATTCCCAGCAATTGCCCACAGCAGAGACCTCACTGTGTAGGTGGTGGCCAGTGTGGGCCCTGATCAGTGCCACTGGCCTGAGAGGCAGGTTGTGGGAATGGGGGGCGGGGGGGAAATAGGGGACAGAGGGCAATGCTCTGGCTAATCTACCCACTCACAGTGGCAGCTTGCTCCAGCAAGGTCTGTGGGCCACACAAACCCAGGTGGTGGGATGGATTTGGCCCACGGGCCATAATTTGCCAGCCTGTGGTTTGATTGTATGGCAGGCACTCAATTAGTCCTTTTTGGCTTGAGAAACTGTATAACTCATTTGCAAATGTTGCAAATGAGTTGAAATGATGTGGAAAGCAGTAAGAACCATTTGACACCTCTGAGCTAAGCTAGTCCATAGGTTTTTTTTTTTTTTTTTTTTTTTTTAATGTACAGATTAATACATCAAGGCTTGGAAAAATGGGCACTGCCAAGCTTCTCTTTGCAAATTAACATGCGGGTCAAAGAGATATTCAGGATCAGGGAGCTGAAACAAATGTTTTTGCCCTTTGCATCTTGAAGTTTAGCTCCTCTACTCCTCCACACCCCCAACCATCTTACTGGAGTACACAATCCTGCAAAACGCAAGCACCAGGGATCAGATTCTATTTATTCTTGTGATACATAGTTCGGTTTTGGCAAACTAATGTTTTGGGAACAGTGACCAAGGAATTTGTCTTGTCTTTTATGATATAATCTTCAAAGACAAATATTAGAAGCAGTATGTTTAGAAAGAATTAAAAGAGCAGTGAACTCCAACATCCAAAGTTTCAAATGTCATGACTGTGTGCTGCCTGTGCCAACTGTCTGGCGTTTGCAATATGGATGCTTTGCTTAAGACAAAATGCTTTCCTAGTCAAAGTCCCAGAAAATTGTCTGCTATCACTGTATTGACTGCTGTCAGCAAGTATTTTTTCCTTGCTTAGAAGCTTCATCAAAATGTCTTCTCAAAAACCAGCTGTCACTTCCCCTTCTATTCAGCTAACCTCACACTGCATCCTCCTTGGGATGCACACTTACCAATCCTCTTGAAGCCAAGTTAGACCAGGTTTGTGGGACATCAGCTCTTGCCCTCTCCCTTTGGAAATCCCTCCTGATGCAATTTGAGCTGAAGACATTTTCAGAGTCCTTCATTGTGCACAAATTCCAAATGAAATAGATTTCAGGTCTGTTGCTCTGCCATGGAAATGATCAATAGCCACCAGAAACGATATTTTTAATGAAGAAATAGAAAATCTAGGATAACAAATGAGAGATTTGAGTCTAGGAGAGGGCAGAAAATGAGTTTTAGGCCTCCAAAACCATGTTCCTGCCTCAGTCAAAAATAGCCTTTAGTGATCTGATTGGCACTGACAAAAGAGCTATCTCAGAGGGAAGATTCATGCCTATCTTGTGGCTGAAGATGCTGAAATGGCTCACTTGCACCTCCAGATCCAGATCCTTGCCAATGCCCAGACAGATGGGAGTCACTGTGTGCGGAAAGGAGCACTCAGTGTGGGTCCTGCTACCTCTTGAATCCTTTTTCACCTTCTGTGGTACCTGCTATTTTGCTGCTGAGGTTTCTTCTGGGCCTATATGACATGCCCGTAATTTTGAGGTAAGTGACAATGAGCAATGCCCTCCTCCTACCCATAAATACGGGCTTGCAGGGCTTCAGCCTTGGCCTTCTCATCTGTACTAGCTCTGTCTGCTACCTTAGCCAGGGTCTTGGTTTTGACCATCCTTCCCCAGTCTCTGACCTTGGTCTATCTCCAGAACTCCTGATTGGCTTCTTTAACTTCCTATTTGGATGCAGCTGAAGATCCCTCAGGCACTTCAAACCCAGTGTGCCATATACAAGAGACACACTTTAGTTTCAAAGCTGCCGAAAGGTTGAAAGATTCCATATCTGGAGGTGATTTGGCATCCCCACACCTGTGGGATGAGATGGATGAGGAGGTGTCAATTATGATACTTCATCTTACTAGTGCTAACTGGGAGGGTAGAGAGATGTTGGAAAGGTAGAAGTGGTGGTGGACTGTGATGGGGGTATGATGGTGACTTAGAAGACGAAAATGGAGTTGTGTTGATAAGTTCTTTTTTGGTTGCAAATCACAAAGACTTAAATTAGCTTAAACACACACATGCTCCAAACCATCCCCACCCCACACACACACCAAAGGAAGAAAGAAGAAACTTTATAACTTTGTTGGCTCAAGAAACTAGGAAGTCCAAAGAAGTAGTTTGAAGAACAGCTGGATCCAGGTATTCAAACAGTGCTGTCATAGACTGGGTTCCCCCATCAAGGAGGCTGAGACAAAGGCTCATGTGAGGGTAGTTTATTTGGGAGCAGCATGGGAAACGGAATGCAAGAGACCTAAGAGAAGGATGCAAAAATGAGTTGGCTGGCACCATGGGAAACTCAATGCCATATGGGATCTGCAGAAGAGCCTTATGGAACCCATCTCAGGACTGCCCTTCTTGTAGACAAAGGGGGAAGCATTTATTCATCAGCTCTGTTCCTCATTCATCAAGTGTGGCCCCCTGGGTATTGATACCCCTCATATGGATGGGTTGCACAGGTAAGTGCTGAGCCAGTTCCACAGGTATCTTATGAGAGAGAAGCTGCAGAGTAGAAAATGAACTCATTGCAGTCTCAGAGGAGTCTCAGGGTGGAAAACATTGTCAAGTTGCACCTGCATGAGGTTGGTCAAAGCCTACATGGGACTGGTGTCAGTAGCAGTGGGTGGAGTCAGGGCAGAGGCCAAGAGGATTTGAAGTGGCCCATAGGTGTCTTATCTGTAATCAGCAGGTCTCTATTTTCTTGTCTCTTGTTCCATCTCTTGATTCTGCTTGCCTCAGCCTGATTCTTAGACAGGTATACCCACATGGTGACAAGACATCCCCAAGAAACTCCAAGCTTATATGGTCCTTAGAGTTAATTACTGCAGAGAAAGAGACATTGGCCACCCCATGCCTAATGTTCAAAATTGGTTTGGATTGACCTATCCTGGAGTATGTGCTCAGTCTGTGACCAGGAAAGCAAGGGGATCTTGACTTCTTGCCCTGTTAGAATTACATGAATTTGAGAGTGGAGCTACTTCCCAATGGAAGGGTGGCTGGTCACGGCAGATATGAAGATGTGATGCTCAGATCCTTTCTCAAGCTTCAAGAAAAAAATCTTGCTGCTAAACTTCGAGGAGTGTATTTGGTTGACTCTATTAGCTTTAGAGCCAAGGACATGTACTTCTTAGAGCAGTCGCTGGCCAAGGACTAAACAAGGTAATAAAGGCTCTAGCCATTTCTTCCCAATGTGGGACTCCTCTAAGGGCAGTCTTTACTCTAGAGCTCCCTGTTGGGTTGATGGAGAAGTTGCCAGGTCAACGTCACAGTCTAGAAGCTTCCCCTGCCCAATTCTTCCTCAGGTGTTACTCTCTAACATACATGTTGCATTTCTAACTCCATCTCTGTGTGTGCTCCTTGGAGAACCCAGCTGACACAAGGGAAGATGAAGAAATAACCAACGTTCTCTCAAGGGATAAGGTAACTTGGAAGATGAAGGGAGGAGGAATGAGAAAATCCCAAGTTTTGAGTAGGTACAGCAAAAGGCTTCCAATACCATCTTCTTTGGCGCTTCTCCTCAGAACCACTTCCAAAAATGGCCTATGTACAGCACTGAAAACGGCCCTGGAAATAAAAGGCAGACCTGGCACTTGAAATCTAGGCCTTCAGGTTTTGATGTCATACCAGCTGCAGGGCATGCACTGCACTGTTGTAAGACAGTGGGCTGCATATAGACAGGGAGATAAATACAGACAGTACGTGTTCTCAGGGCAAGCCATGTGTGGGCAAGGCTGCTTCTCCTTGCAGAGGCATTGACTCTGCGTAGAACCTCATGTAGAATCACAATCACATGGATTCCAAAAACCACTTTCCATACGAATTGCCTTCTGCCAACAGGCACATGAGGGAAGAGGATGGAGCTCCTTTGTGTGTAGGTTGGCCCTGCTAAGTTGCTGAAATCCAAGGTCTGAGGAAAAGTCAAGAAACATGTTAACCTAGACTCAAATGTTCTCATTTCTCTGAGACTACTCTAATGTGTCTCCAAACACCTGGTTTGTGCATCATTGGCCTTGGGTTTACAAATTGGAGTGAGTTTTATAGGAAGGTGGCACATAAAATTAAAGGTCTATAAACGGCCATAGTAAGTCATCCAAGTAAAAGGCTTAAATTCCAAGTCATATGGTATGAAGAAACTGAGCTGAAATTGCTGTTATTTTCACTGGCAGGAAAACAAAAATGCACGAAATCCTTATTCTTCTGAGTGTACAGGAATCAGAATGCATTCCCATGGTGACTTCTTGTGCCCTACATGCAAGGGAGCAAAATAGAAGTTCTAGTTCACCAATCTGACTTCTAATCTCTGAGATTTGATGTGAATACAAATAATGGTTTTCTGTGGTACCTTCAGAATATGCATCACTGGCTGTGACATAAAATTTTTCTTGTGGTCCTAAGGGAGAAATTTAAGGCAAACACTATTAGGATCATTTTTGTAGCTGGACAGATTTAACAAGCAAAGGGTTATGCGATTGCTACTTTGTAGTTTAAGGAATTGGGTTCTTTCTGTGCACATTCCTGTTAAATCACAAACGACAACAAAGGTGAATGACTTTAGTTTATATAAGTTGTATTGATCTTGGTAAGATCCAGCATTATACCAGCATCATCTTAGAGAGGCAGGTCTGGAAAGTGATTATCAACTATTCAATTATGTTACATTCTTTCTAAAGCAAGGTGATTTTTTAAAAATTTTATTTTTCATTCTGGTGTATATGTGCAGGATGTACAGGTTTGTTACATAGGTAAATGTGTGCCATGGTGGTTTGCTGCACCTATCAACCCATCACTTAGGTATTAAGCCCACCATATATTAGCTATGTTTCCTAATGCTCTCCCTCCCCACTACCCCACCCTGCAACTGGCCCCAGTGTGTGTTATTCCCCTCCCTGTGTCCATGTGTTCTCATTGTTCAGCTCCCACTTATAAGTCAACATCCCTTCATGTTAAAAACTCTCAATAAACTAGGTATTGAAGGAAAATACCTCAAAATAATAAGAGCCATTAATGACAAACCCACAACCAATATCATACTGAATGGACAAAAGTTGGAAGCATTCCCCTTGAAAACCGGCACAAGACAAGGATGCCCTCTCTCACCACTCCTATTCAACATAATATTGGAAGTTCTGCCCAGGGCATTCAGGCAAGAGAAAGAAATGTATTCAGATAGAAAGAGAGGAAGTCAAATTTTCTCTGTTTGCAGACGACATGATCCTACATCTAGAAACCCCCATCGCCTCAGCCCAAAAGCTTGTTAAACTGATAAGCAACTTCAGCAAAATCTCAGGATACAAAATCAATGTGCAGAGGTCACAAGAATTCCTATACACCAAAAACAGGCAAGTAGAGAACCAAATCATGAATGTATTTATTTCTTTAGAAGTAGAATTTCCCCTTGGCTGTGAGAGAGTACAGGTGCATTCAGGGAAGAAGTCTTTACCGGTACAGTCAGAGAGACAGGGGAGTTGAGATGAGGCAGTGAAATGATTGTTCAGGCAGTGGAGGAGGTGTTGCCAGGTTTTGGGTTTTCAAGAACAGAAAGCCAAGTTGAATGATCTCATCAGACATATTGGGCTGTTGGGAATCGACTCAAGCTAGTCAAACACCTAAAAGACTAAGGGATAGCACAGGGCACAAATGCAAGCACTACCTGTATGTGGCTGGCGTATTGGTGCCAACCACCCTGAAGCTTTCTGTCCTGGTGTCCAGACATCCAGGGAGAGGGCTTAGAAATGAGAAGACTGGGTGGATAGCCAGAAATTAGAATTGAGGCTGGTGGATGGTCCCAAGGGTTACTCTTTTCAGGTCATGGCGACTCTGGTAAATCATACAACTCTCTCAATAGTATTTATCTCTAAGGAATAAGAGTTTTCATATTAGTCAGATTCAGCACCTGCCTCTTTCCTGGATAGACATTTTCCTGATCTTCAGATAGATTAGTATATCTCACATATTTAAAATAGCCTTTTTAAAAAAGAAATAATGTACACCATGGGATAGTTTATAATCACTTTCCTCTCTAGGATCTCTAGGATAATGCTAGTGTAATTCTGGATTTTACCAAGATCAGGGATAACTTCCTCTCCTTGATAGTCCTGACTATCTCATTGGTTTTTGAAAATTTTGGGATGGGCATTTCAAAATACCAAGAGATAGGCAAACACAAGAGGAGTTTTTCTATAATTTTTTCTATTTGTCCTACGAGATAGTATCAAGTAATAATCACATAAGTATGAAATTGGGTTTTTAAATCTCCTATATTGGTGAGATTTTTCTTTATCTCTCAAACGTGGGAGCTGGGGGTGCCTATTCCAAGATGGGGGTGCAGGCAAATGGAGGTGTGCCATTAGCCAAACTTGGCTGGCACATGGCTTTGTTTCACCTGGGGCAGAAATGATGGCAATTGGTGATATTTGTTGTATGTAACTCTCATCATGGGAAGCACTGAAGGACAGGTTTTCTCTCCTTTTTCTCTAATAACATCATTAACATAGCAAGTTATAATTTTGGAACGGGGAAGTTTTATCTCTGTAATTTTATACTTCTATTTCCAGTTTTTTTCCTTTCTGCAGCATGCCTAAATTGTATTTTGGGTTGAAACAAGAGTCTTGTAGCACCTTGCGATAATGACAAAAGTGTCAGTTTAGGGATCCTTTCTTTCCCACGACAAGGAAAAACGGACACACTGTCAGTGACCTGACCTAGAGCCCCATGCCTGTTAATCTCTAGATTAGAGTAATACATTGTTTCCAGAGTAATACATTGTTCATGGAGTTCTGGATGTCTCCCAGACCCTTTTGTCACCCATTTATACACACACAGTCCTGACTTCCTAGTTTCATTCATGATATGTGAATGCTGCCTGTTTAATTTTCTGAAAGTAGTCTTATTTCCTTTATAAGGCAAAAATGGTTAATATTCATCAAGTTTACAATGTGTTCCCCTAAATTTCCCAGCTTCCTTTGAAGTTAAGAGGAGGTCATCTGACAACTTCTACTGAATGAATTGTGTGAAGAAATGGCATATGTTATATATGGGTCAAATAAGTGTAGAACTGGTGTGCCTCTTTCATCTTTCTTTTTCAACCTTGGCAACCTAGGAATTCACATATTGAGATGGCAGCATCACCAGATGGAGGAGATTTGGATCCCTGAGTCACCAGATGGAGGCAAGCTCTGGCCAACTTGCGTTGGAGTTCATGTAAGTGAGAAATAAACTTATGTTGTGCTAAGCCTTTGAGATTTTTGTTACTGCAGCATAGCCAATCTTATGCTGACTGAACCTTATTTCCACATTCCTATGAAAATACAGTCTTCTCTGTGAACCAATTAGAGATATAAAAGATTTGGAGATCTCAGACTCAAATATCTGAAGTATCAGAATAGGCTAGGTGGAGAAACATTCTGGCCAGCTTCCTTTAGGACTCAAACTAAACAAGTAAGCAAAAACAAAAGCAAATACAAACCCAAGTTTTCTGCTCAATTGATCTCCTCTTCCAAACTACTCAGGATCCTAGAAGTTACGTGGTTTGTCAATGCAGAACTGAAGAACACTATTGCACTATCTCTTCAGGAATGTTAAGTTATTTACAAGATGGGTCAGAGTTGGCCTGAAGGTGTTAAAGAGTGTCCTTGGTGGGGTAGGGGTGGAGGGCTCTATGGGAAATTGTGCGTTCTCCAAAGTTTTCTATATTCCTGTCCTTTTTCTTCTGGCATTCGTTCTATAGGTAATGGGCTAGACTTGATTATCTGATAGGCAGACTATACACACACACACACACACACACACACAAATCACTCTGGGGAGAATTAAATACTTTGAAGAAACAAACCAACAGTCATGAGAAAAATCAGGACTTTGTCGGACTTCCTTGTGTTTTGGGGAAAGTGCTCAGTATTGTTTTTATTTATTAGGCTGACATTAAGAAAGGGGGTTAGATGTGGATGAAATTTCTGTAACATCTTTCAGAGCTTAAGGGCTCTAAAGCTCTTCATAGGAGCCTGCTCAGATATTTCTTCAGAATTGTATCTTCTATCCAATTCTTCTCAAATGACTGCTAATAGGCATTAAATACAAATTAAGCCTTGTTTAGAAATAATAGTGTTTACATTTAGAAAGGTAGGGATGGGTTGGTAAGAGTTTGTGGCAGAGTCTAACTAGTTGATTACCAAACTGGTTTTCTTTTTTTCTGGGACATACAACTTGACTACATTTCCCAGAATTCCTTACAGTTAAGTAGAGAATTTGTTGTACACCATCTCCAGGCCTGGTCCATCAATAGTCTCCATGTGATTCTCCATATCTTTCTCTTTCCCTGAGGGATGACCTAATGCAGAACATCTAGTGGAGGAGGTCCCAGGGATTTAGAGCCATGTAGATGGCAGGAGCCTGGGTCTTTGAATGATTGTGTGGACCAGAGCCTACCTGATAGCCTGCATTGAACTGATATGTGTGAGGAAAAAAACTACTGAGAGTTGGGAGTTGTTTGCTGCAGTGGTTAAGCTACCCTAATTAATACAGACCTCTTATCTAATCACAGTTTATTCTTTCCTAAGAAATGTGCACAGTATAAAGCAGTTTTTAGGTGCCCTAAACACCTCTGCTAAAGCTCCAGGGTTTGAGGGTTACCACAGAGGGTTATCTGTGGAGAATTTTCAAATGTGTCCTACCAAAAGTGATATTGAATATTCCTCTTTCCTGGCAACATGGCAACAAATTTTTATCTCTCTTATGTAACCTGTCACACAATATTTAAATTATTGTTAATGGTGTAACTTGACAACCTTAAGCAAAAAGGGGGATTTATTTCATACTAGCAAGTGGTCTCCAAAGATGACCACCATCAATTCCTATCTTCCATGTATGTGCATGTGGCTCCACCAACCAAGGAACAGAGTCTATTTCCTCTCCCCTGGAATCTAGACTGGCCTAATGACTTGCTTTGACCAACAGAATATGGAGAATATGACATTCTGGGACTTCTGAGCACAAGCCTTAAGTGGAGTGGCTGCTTTGACAGCATCCCTCCACAAGACAGCAGACATTTAAGAATTCTGACTATCCAGAGACTACCACACTGTGAGAAAGCCCAAACCAACCATGTGGAGTGCCCACGTGGGGAAGCACTTAGGCACCAAATGTGAGTACAGTCTTCCTTTTTTATTTATTTATTTTGAGATAGAGTCTCGCTCCATTTCCCAGGCTGGAGTGCAGTGGTGTAATCTTGGCTCACCGTAACCTCCATGTCCTGGGTTCAAGCAATTCTCCGGCCTCAGCCTCCTGAGTAGCTGGGATTACAGGCATATGCCACCACACCCAGCTAATTTTTGTATTTTTAGTAGAGACAGCGTTTCACCATGTTGGCCAGACTGGTCTCCGAACTCCTGACCTCAAATGATCCACCCACTTCGGTCTCCCAAAGTGCTGGGAATACAGGCATCAGCCACCTGAATGAAGTGAGCTGCCATGAGTGAAGCTTTTTTGAACCTTCTCACCCAGTGCAGACACCTGCTGAATACAGCTGAGTGGGTGGCTCCAGTCAAGGCAAAATAGATCAAAAGAATCATCCAGTTGAGTCAACTCACAGAATGATGAGAAAAATAAATTGTTGCTAGTTTAAGCAACTATGTTTTGGAGTGGTTATACAGCAACAGATAACTGAAACAGGAGGGATTCTAGGTGTGAAGTTTTGATTGATTAGGAAAAGAATTGTAGTCTCCCTTGGTATTGTTCATTGTTGTATTTTAAGTCATGAAGGCAGAAATGTGGCTTTCAAAGAGGTCTGAGAAAGGCCATTGTGCTCAGAGGACTGCAGTGGCCACCTTCCCATGCTTATGCTTGGCCTGGGTGAATATTTGTTCAACGAAAGTTTTGTTTTTTGTTTTTTGGTTTTTTTTTAGATGGTGTCTTGCTGTGTTGCCCAGGCTAGAGTGCAATGACACAATCTCAGCTCACTGCAACCTCCGTCTCCTAGGTTCAAGTAATTCTCCTGCCTCAGCCTCCTGAGTAGCTGGGACTACAGGCACGTGCCACCACGCCCAGCTAATTTTTGTACTCTTAGTAGAGATGGCATTTCACCATGTTGGCCAGGCTGATCCAACAAAAGTTTTTTGAAAGTTATTATTCACTTACCTCTTCTTTTCTATCTTAGGCCATGAACTCTTTTAGGGGAATGATCATACATTGCCTGGGCACAGAACAGTGCCTCAATAAGGGAGCAGACTTTAAAGGTTTATTGACTAAGTTAATGCTGGGCATGGTGAGGGAGACCTCATCCTTTGAGGGAATGAGTAAGCCATGAGGAGCCCTTGCCTTACCCCAAATGTCTCACCTAAAGGTCACCTAAATGTCTCACCTAAAGGAAGTGGCTAGATGAAGAAAGCTTCAGTGCACCTCAAGAGTTGCAGTAAATCAATAAATATACCACTATGCAATGCAAAAGGGAATTTAGTTGCCACTGAATAGAAAGAGAAAGAAATTCCTTATCATTAGACCAGAAGCCATTATCTGAGGATAAAGATCAATCAAACTGCATTTGAAACACTCCTTGTATTGCTCTTAGAAAGTGTTCTTTTCTTGAGAGATGATTTAGCACTCACTATCGACAACATGATAACCCCTGAGAACAAATAGCAGAGATGGCTCTGCAGTAGGAAAAGCATATGTGAAATGGAGCATACCTGGACAGAAATAAACCCGGTAGAGACAAAATATGCAAGGGCTGTTACTTATCTGTTTTGGCCCACATTCTGGGTATAGCTATTTTGATTTCATTAGCCAGGTAGAGGTAATTCATATATCAATTTATAACATAGCCAGAGGAGTTCTTTAACTTGGAACTTTGTGAAAATAAAAGGATCAGCTGAGAAGAGATGAATCATGCTTTGGAAAGAGAATTATGTCCATTTAAATATTAAGTAGAATAAATCTTTACCACAAACTTTAAAGAATATACTGCAGGGTTCTGTTATAACTTCCAGTTACTCTTTTTTTACTTAAAAAAGATAAGAACTTTTAGTTTGTTTGACCAAGGGACCCAGGGTGTTGAATTCAGGGTTTGCTTATCATCCATCCAGCCATCCACCCATCTCCCATCTATCTATCTATCCATTTGTCCATTTATATGAACATTTGCTATTTTCCTGGTGCTGTGTGTGCTGTGCCATTGGTGATATTAACAAGCTGGTAATACGGAGTGTGACAAATGGTTTTCATGCAGGATCCCACCGTAGCATCACTTTGCTACTCTTCTGACGGAACTCCAAACTGTTTTTGACCTGTTCCATTTCATACCAAACATGGAAACTTTCTTGTTTGAAGACCCAGTCTATCATTTGTAGAATCCTATTGGTTTTGTTTGTTTGTTTGTTTGTTTGCTTTTACAATGGACCAAAGTTTGCTTGAAACACAAAACCTGTAACACTGTGTTGTTAAGGATGTTCGATCTCTCTAATATGCTCAAACAAATACTGGAAGCTTGTTTCGCTCCTTAATTTGATATAACCTGATGTTAAATGAGACATTTCTTGTTTTGCATTTCAACTGAGGCCTCAACACTTGAGAATATGTCGCAAGTCTCCACATTCTAGGGAGAGGGGTTGTGTTAGGCCATCTGTGCTGCCATAAAGAAATACCTGAGGCTGGGTAATTTATAAAGAAAAGATATTAAATTGACTCATGGTTCTGTAGGCTGTACAGAAAGCATGGCACTGGCATCTGCTGGGCTTCTGATGAGGCCTCAGGGAAATTTTACTCATCATGTGTCATGTGTCATTCGAGTAAACAAGAGAGGAGGAGCCAACCTCCCTTAAACAATCAACTCTCACGTGAACCAACTGAGCAAGAACTCACTCATCACCAAGGGGATGGCACTAAGCTATTCATGAGGGACCCACCCCCATGATCCAAACACATCCCACCAAGCCCCACCTCAAACATTAGAGATTCAGAGGGGACAAGCATCTAAAACATATCAGGGGTAGATCATGTATGTAGGATAAGGTAAGAGATTATATTTGTCCAGGGGCCTTTGGCCTATCACTCCACCACAAAGGTGTGTGAGGGCAGCTGAGGGTTGATTGAAGAAACTTGAGGCTGTATGGGGAGTGTTGGTAGAAACACATTATCCAGTTATAGCCATGGGACCAGAGGAGAGCTTAGAGTGAAAGTCCATAGAAAATCTGGGCAAATGACCCTCAGAGTTTGGAGGACACAGAGACTGCTGTCTGACACCTGCCTGGACATGTCTAAAGTCTGGAGGTTGGCAACTTCTGTCAGGACAAAGAGGAGAGAGAGGGTTGCCAGAGGGGCGGCTTGAGGTTTGAACGTTCATCCTGGCAAAGAGGCCGACTTCCAAGGGGTATACTGGGTACTCAAGGAGGGACCCCTCTCAAGAATACTGCTTCTGGCCCGGTGCAGTGGCTCATGCCTGTAATCCCAGCACTTTGGGAGGCCAAGGTGGGTGGTTCACTGGAGGTCAGGAGTTTGAGACCAGCCTGGCCAACACAGTGAAACCCTGTCTCCACTAAAAATACAAAAATTAGCTGGGCATGGTGGGACACACCTTTGTAGTCCCAGCTACTACTCGGGAGGCTGAGGCGGTAGAATAACTTGAACCTGGAAGGCGGAGGTTGCAGCGAGCTGAGATTGCACCACTGCACTCCAGCCTGGGCGACAGAGTGAGACTCCATCTTAAAAAAAAAAATACTGCTTACTGCTTGCCTGGGAGAGATGGTCCAGGTAGAAGGAACCTGCAAGGGGCAATAACTAGGAGTACAGGTGACAAGTGGCCTCTGGAGACTGCATTCTTGAAGCAGAGGAGAGAGAAATGGGAAGTTCCCAAAGGAGGGTGGGTGTTATGGTCTGAATGTGTGCCCCACAATTTCTATGTTGAAACTTAGTCACCAATGCAATAGTATTAAGAGGTAGGACCTTTAGGAGGTGATTAAGTTATGAGGGTGGAGACCTCACAGATGAGAGTAGCACCTTATGAAAGAGTTTGAGGGGATCAGTCTGTTCCTTCTGTCCCTTTGGCCACATGAGGGCAACATTCATCCCCTCTGTAGGAAGCAACGTTTAAGGTGCCATCTGGCAAGCAGAGACCAGGCCCTCACCGAACACCAAACCTGCTGGCACCTTGATTTTGGACTTTTCAGTCTCCAGAACTGTAAGAAATACATTTCTGTTCTTTACCAATGATCCAGTCTCAGGTATTTTGTTATAGCAGCCTGAATGAACTAAGACAATGGGTCACTGAAAAACACAACAAAGCATTCTGCAAGAGAGGGTCAGCTTTTGTGCATTTGTGACACCACCAGATTACAAGCACACAGTCAAGTAAGGCCTTTTCCCCTCTCAGCTCAGCTCTGCTCCTAGCCACTTTGGAGTAGCCAGAGGCAGCATAATGAGTAGGGGACTAGGAGTAGAAGAATAAAGTGGAATTAGAGGAGGGTAGTTTTGCTTTTAGGCTATACTGGGCTCCTGGATCTGCAGATTCATTGGTGGAAACACATAAAGTTGTTTCTCAGCTTGGAAACTACCAAATGCAGCTCATTCAATATATTGGGCATATCAGGAAAGGTTTTTATGATCCTATTACTCTTTGTCTTAATTTGAGTGTTCTGCTATCCTCTATCTGCTGGGTTCTTTGCTGCAATTGATATTTAATGTGGAGTAGGGATGGGGGATGTATGTTAAGTTCCTTTCATTGGAGAGAGTGGGCCGAATTCTGTGTTAGAAATGGATTTAACTATTGGGTGTTATGACATATCCTCTGGCATCCTTCAATATCCTTTCCTGAGCAAGGTAGGTGACAGGTTGCTTTCCTTTAGCCATTTCATGGCCAGCATTTAGGAGGCTTCATGGCCTTTAAGAAAGGCCAGGATATCTGATATCTTAGAAATGAAAAGATTTAGAGGAAACTGGATTATGTGTGGAATCTCATAGTGGAAACCAAGGCAATAATGATAAAGACTCAAGCTAAGGTTGTTGCAGGGTGGAAAAATAATTGGGGATGGATTTGGGGAGGCAGCCTCCCATTGCGCATAGTGCCAGTACTATTCATCTCCTGACCAAATCTCTGTCCTTGGAACCATCCTGAACTATTAACACTTCCATATAACTTCATATTCTATTGTGTCAAAAAGATTTGAAATGCCTCTCAAATCTTCCTCCTTATTTCCAGTTTCCATCGTTTCTGATGAACTTCACTACTGTTTGCCCCTCCTTTCCAAATAGTCTCCTAACTGGGCACTCTGCTTCCTTCTTCTTTCTTCAGGCCACACTCTGCATTGAAGCTAATCCTTCTAAGAATCTTTCTAAAATGTCAGAGCTGAAAATGGTGGCCTGAGCAAAAGTATTTGTGCCCACTGTGTTAGGCAGAATGTTTCCATCCCCCCATACCTATGCCTTAATCCTTGAAACCTGTGAGTATGTTACATTACATGCCAAAAGGGACTTTGCAGACATAATTAATGTTAAATGGACCTTAAACTAGGGAGAGTATTCCATATTATCCAGGTGGGTCCAATCTAATCACGAGTCCTTAAAAGCAGAGAACTTTCCTGTGCTAGATAGAGGTGGGGAGATGTGGCAGAAGAAGAAATTGGAGAGATTCAAAGCTTAAGAGGGACTTAACTCAGGGTTGCAGGAGGGGGCCACAAGGAAAACACTAGAAGGAATGTGGGCAACAGTTAAAACAGGACCCCAAGCCAACAGCCCACAAGGAAATGAGGACCTTTGTCCTACACCCATAAGGACCTTAATTTGGCCAACAACCTGAATAAGTTCAGAAGCAGATTCATCCTCAGAGCCTTCAGAAAGGAATGCAGCCCTGCCACACTTTGGCTTTGGTCTTGTGAGACCCTAAGCTGAAAACCTGTTGGGCTACATTGTGCCAAAGCTTCTGATATGCAGAACTATAAGCTAATAAATACATGGAATTATAAGTCACTAAATTTGTGGCTATTTGTTACAGCAGCAATAGAAAGCTAATACACCTACTCATCTCAACCTCCACTGGAACCCTAGCCTAGGAGCTTAGTGCTGTTCTCAGTTGGAATGTCGCCTTTCTGACATTTTTCGATGAGCTATTATTTAGAGTTTTGGTGAGAAATCACAGAACAACTAAAAAAAATAGAGAAGGGTTGGGAGGTTGGGGGGTGCTTAACAAAGGAGGAACTATTTCAACAAATATCTGGGAGCTCTAAAGCAGAACCTGCAAAGCCAGTTGGCAGACGAAAGAGAACAGAGGTGCTACATCTCAGACTTTCCTGTGAAAGTTGCAATGGAGGTGGGAGTCAAATTGGGTCTTACAAACCTGAAGTGACTTTTGGGCTCAAGCATGCAGGTAAAAGAGTGGGAGCAGAAAGTGAGGTTCAAATAAAGGGGACTCACTGAAGCAGAACCTCTCACCTTTACTTGGCTGAAGCAGCCTGGTTAGTACTTACATCTGGGTGCAACAAAGAAAATTCTCTAAAGAAAGTGAGCTCACCATCTCGCAGTATCTGTGGCTTATCCAGCAAGTGTTCATGCTGGGATCATTACAAGGGGCATCACAAGTGGGGTCCAGCAGGCAGGGGAGAGTGTAATTGGGCAAAATGTTCATCTTCCAGAGTAGAGCGTCAATATCTATCCCATCTAGTTGATAAGACAACAGAGTATGAGCTTGTCCTCATTTCCCTCCAGCCCTTAAACCTCCACCCGAACCCTAGCCTAGGAGCTTAGTGCTGTTCTCAGTTGGAATGTCACCTTTCTGACATTTTTCGATGAGCTATTATTTAGAGTTTTGGTGAGAAATCACAGAACAACTAAAAATAAGAGATTGCCTCCAGGGGCAAGACTGAGGCGGGGGTGGGTGGCAGCAGGGCTAAAGACACTGCTTTTCATTTCATAAGTCCTTCTCACTATTTGACTTTTCATCGTTTAAACTTATTACATTGATGAAAAAGATCAAGTTATTTATAATAACTGCAGAACTTGTCTGAATCATTTTCGTTTTAAAAATCCCATAGTCCTCACCACCAATCCTGGGAGCTTCAGTCTCATGTGTCTCTTACCTTGGTGAGGAATGATTTTCTGTTTTCTTTGCTTAGGAAAACCAGATGGAGTTCTTATAGACCAGGTCAACTGTCATCACCCCTATGAAGCCCTCAATGACCCTTGGCACTTAATTAGACTTGTTCACTTAGTACACAGTTTCCACATTTGTGTGTACATTTCCATTGCTATTTTTTGAGTTTCTTGAAATATATGGCAGTGTCTATTTCATAGTTGAATCCCCATTCTGTGGCACAGTGCGGAGTGTTAGGAGAAGCACAATAATCCTTTGCAAACAAGTAGTTGAATATTGCCCTTTGTGACTTTTCCTATCTTACTTTATTTTAATCACAATTTTACCTCTGTCTGATCCTGACATTTAAGGGCTGGTCTCTCTTGATCTGAGGGAGCTTTGAAGTTCATTTTAACCAGATTTCGCCTGAGGAAATATATTTCAGCAATGGAGGACTTCGTTATCCCATGTGACTTGCCCCAGGCCCCTAATGCCTCTGGAGATAGTACTAGTTCTTCATGAACACAAGGAATTTTAATGCACATTCAACTGGAAGGCTTTATCAACCTTTGTCCTTTTACTTGCCAAAATAACAGAGCATTTACTGTAGGAAATGAAATTTTAAAAGTTTGCAAAATTAAAAAATAGGTTATGACTTGTGCTAAAGTCTTCATTTCCATATAAGATTGAAAATTAATAAATGCATGTATTCAATTTTTCATTCTTCTACCTCACACAAGTGTTTAGGCAGCCTGAAAGAAATCAGAACTATCTCTGAGACATTATCATGACCAGTGTGAAAGAACAAGGACTTAACAATAGAGGATCATCCACTACAGGCTTTATTCCAGTTGTTTGTCCTCATTGTGCATTTAAAATATGCCTCCATATTCAAAAATTTAATTCACTCCTAATTTTTCTGAACTCTACTTATTGCATAAAAATGAGACACACCTGTAGACAATAAAAAGGGAAACAGACTCTTGTTGCTGACCAGGCAATCAAAAACGTGTTCAATGGAAACCACAAGAAAGAAAAAACCTGCTTGCTTTCTGGGTAGAAAAATAATGAGTCACATACTTATGATAAATAGAATTATCAATTCATAAATTCCAAGTAATAGGTTTTCACTTGTCAGGGACTAATGACCCATTCTTTTAGTTATGGGAAATAGCACTATCCAATTCCTAGTACGTGCAGCTGCCACCTTAGATGTTGGCATCTGCTGGTCTTTGACCACGTCTAATGAATGAGTTCTTCTTATTTTGATGCTGCCTCCAAACAGAAGGAATAGTAACACCTTATACCAACAGCTGTGGAGGTCAATGTCTTCTTTTTCAAGGGAGAAATGGGCTCCAAATACATTCTCTTTTTTGGCAAAATTTGTTCATGATAAGCCGCCAGTAGCCTGATAACAGACTGCCTGACCTTCTCAAAATAGAAAAGGTCATCACAGCCTGGGTATCCCAAAGCTGAGCTAGGCACAGCCTTTCACAATTAGAAAGGCAGGTCTTTTTCTCTCTCCATTCTCTCTGTAGGATATGAACCATGTCCCAGGTAACTGAGGCCTCAGCTTCAGAGATGAAAATACTTATTGGTGTTGAGTCCACTGATTACTCATCCAAGGAGTTTATTTTGGCACTTAGAATACATGAAAATTTGTTATATGAACCGATTTCCTCCTTTTCTTTGCCTATATTTTCCATAGGAAATGAATGATCAAACAGACAAATGTGATATCATAAAATTCATGCACCTTTAAAAAAAACCTATGTATATAGATTCTTAGCTGATACTTGTTGTAAGTAACTTTCTTTGTGCCTATTTAACCTACAAGCTCCTTCTTTCAGTCACTCTTTCTGTGCTGATTAATGTTTTCAGCTCATGAACCATGTGCATTTCCCCTACCTCCTGTTTCCTGTGTATTAACATCCCCATACAGATATTGGACATGCTGGCTCCAAGTTTCATCTCCAGCCTGAAACTTCCATTACAGTAAGTCCTCACTTAACGTTGTCGATAGGTTGTTGGAAAGTGTGACTTTACACGAAATCACATACAACAGCAGGTCCTTGAATAATGTCATTTTCTTCAATATTGTTTAGTTATAACATTGATGAGAAAAAAAAAATTGGTTTCATTATACTAACCTGGTGTGGGAATTGGTGTGCTAACTATGTCTCTTAGAGAAACAGAGACCTGGAAAGTCTTTATCTAGAAGTCTGGACAGGACTTAAAGTGTGAAATCTAGAGAGCTGATGGACAGGGATGAACTGGCAGGAGACCAGAGTTCTAATTCTTACTCTAGTAATTGCTAAATTTGTGACCTTGGACAATTGACTTAAAACTATCTAGCCTCTACTTCTTCCTCCATAAAAGATAAGGATTGGCTCAGTGTTCCCAATGAGCCCATCAGTTCTATGATTCTGGTCTCTAGACCTGCACTTATCTGTTTAGTCACCTAAGCTACAGGGTCTACTTCTCTGGAACTTTGCAGTTGTGACTCATGGTTACTGCCTCTGTTTTTGTTTGTTTTGTCTTTTGAGACAGGATCTCACTCTGTCACCCAGGCTGCACCCAGGCTGGAGTGCAGTGGTGTGATCATAGCTCACTGCATCCTCAACTTCCTGGGCTCGGGTGATCTTCCCACCTCATCCTCTCAAGTAGCTGGGACTACAGGCATGCACCACTATGCCCAGCTAATTTTTTGTATTTTTTTTTTTTATAGAAATGGGGTTTTGCCATGTTCCCCAGGCTGGCCTCAAAGTTTTGGACTTAAGCAATCCTCCTGCCTTGGCCTCCCAAGGTGTTAAGATTACAGGTGTGAACCACTGCACCAGGCTGGTTGCTACCTCATATTTATTTCACAAAATTAGTCATTCCTAATGAACTTCAGATTTGTGCCAAATCTCTATCCCATCTCTATTTTTATTTTCTAAATACTTTTCTTCTAATTGACTCATTTTTAAAAGCTTAATATTGAATCATTTGATTACAATAAAGGGATACATGGGTTAGTATTTATGGTAGCAGAAATAACTATAGTGAAAAAAAAAACCCAACCATTGCCCAGGGGCAGTAACCCAGAATTATTGCTGCAAAGGCTCAGACAAGTAGACCCTCTACTCTGGGTGATCACTTGTTAATGCAAATCTAGAAACCATTTCAGCAACACTCTTCTTCAAAAATTAAGGAGAAATAGAAATATTTTCAGGTGAACTGTAAGAATTCATTGATAGCTGGCCTAAACTACAAGACATGCTAATAGGAGTTCTTTACACTGAAAGGAAATGACACTAGATTACAACTTGGATCTTCAAGAAAGAATGAAGATCACTTCCCAGTGTGTTAGCTGATGTTGCAGCTATTTCTTTTAAGCAGATATAGGACTAGAATGTGGCACAGGGAGCAATGTCTGGGATACTATGATGTTGTATAAGGCAGTCAGCAGCTATACTGAGGTGCTTCTCTACAATGTTGATTTTTCCCAGAGACCATATCTAGAACAGCAACCTAAATGCAACCTAAACTAGAGTCGCTATCCAATTTTCCATGATCTATCTGTCTTTTACCCATCACAATGCAGAGTTTAGTGGAGGTGGATAGGAATTCCCATCCTGCATCTTTCAAGTTTCCAATGGTGCTTCCAATCAGTATGATTGCCCTGGGTTTGTGGTGTTGGTCATAATTGCCTTTCTTGCTATGGAGGGAGGGCTCTGGAATCTTCCACTTCCCTTCCTACTATAGGTTGGGAGCAAAGTTGGCATTTTGCCTGTTGCCGAGCGTACACTCAGGATTTGGGATAATTAAGCTGAGGGTGGGCTTGGGGTTCCACTGGGCTTGCCATTATGTTGACACAGATCAAATTCTGTTTAACTTCTTATCCCCATTAATCCCCAACTATGACTCATGGGCAACAGAAACACTCTGGTTACCTGGAAATCTCTTTTGGCTCAGCATCTAGAAGGGGTTCAAATGCTGGCCACCAAAGAAAAATATCACAAACATTTGCTGCTTTCCTTAATATTACATTCTTATTTATCTCTTCAATGATTATTTTCCTTGTCACGTATTTAGGTCTTACCCCCTACTCTGAGAGCTCTTCGTAAGAAGCCCCATGTACTTTTTGAATATATTGTGTAACCCTGGATCAGACTTTTACAGAAGCCCCACACATATCTATGATCGAAGCTGCATAGACAGTTGAGGTATCATCTGATGATTCAAATCCAGTGTCACTACCTTTGACCATTATTCTAAGTGAGGTAACTCAGGAATGGAAAACTAAATATCGTATATTCTCACTAATCAGTGGGAGCTAAGCTATGAGGACGCAAAGGCATAAAAATGATACAGTGGACTTTGGAGACTCAGAGGAAAGGATGGGAAAGGGTGAGGGATAAAAGACTACACATTGTATACAGTAAATACTGGTCGGGTGATGGGTGCACCAAAATCTCAGATATCACCACTAAAGAACTTATTCATGTAACCGAACACCACCTGTTCCCCCTAAAACCTATTGAAATTTTTAAAATCCTTAAAAAATCCAATGCCTCCACCTTTATGAAGTTGGGTGATATGAATAGCATTTTACATTGTTGTAGCAGGAACCCAAACCACCCCTGGGATGATGTCTGTCTTCTCAGAGTTCTCTAAAATAAACTTTTGCTGACAAAGAACTCATCTCCCAGGTGAAACTTAAAAAGAATACAATGACTGTTCCCATTGCCTTTTGGTGGCATTTATAAAGCCCCAACCTGTGGGAACTCAGTACTAAATGTCATACAAAGCAATGTCAAAAGGCACTCAGACCCTGTTCTCTAAGGGTTATAATTGAAAACGGACCTCTGCATTGACCATGTTGGCCATGCTAGATGCTGCCTCCAAAAAGTTTCTCTCTGCTCCATGACTCAGTGGTAATGCCATTTACACATGGGAAGGAACCAGTCTCTCTTCTTCCACAAAGCCCTGAGCTTCTGTGATTTTAGCCCCAGTAAAAAGATCTCTAGAGGAATAGGCTGCTGGATGAGACACCCTGAATCTGTTCACCCTGATTGAGTTGCTTCTTCCCTCTGGGATTCTCTTACCTGATTTCTATACCCATTACCATCCTGCTTTCCTTGGAAAAAAAAATGCTAGCTTGCTGTGGACATCTGTCCCTTCCTTGTTCTGATTGACAGAGATGAGAAAGGCTTTACTTTGAATACATTTAATTGTAATAAAGAAATAAGAGAAAAACCAGAATTGCAATTCAAAAAGACTTGACTGACTCCCAAGAGAGCCAAAATGATATGAAGACAAAAATACATGTATGATAACAACACTGGTTAGCAAGACTAGCTAACTCCTGTATAACCATTGCCTTCCATACCTTGTCTTTTGTTATCCATAACAAGCTCCTTTCAATCATACCTGAGTTTATACTAATGAGATGACTTATAGGGCAGGAGGGCTAAACAGCTTCAGGATGAGGCTAGTTGACAGAAAAGCTAACCACATGGCTACAGTTAGAACTCTCTGCTGCATCCCCAACTCCTGGTTGGGGAAGAGGATCTGGAGATTCAATTCAATCACCAGTAGCCAATGAGTATGTCAATAGTGCTTACATGAAACCTCAGTAAAAATTGGACAATGAGGTTTGGGGGAACTTCCTGGTAAGTGAATATATCAATGTACTGAGAGGGTGGCATGCTTCATCTTTCTGGGAACAGAGGCTCCTCTGCTCAGGGTCCTTCCAGACCTCACTTAATATACCTCTTTACTTGGCTGTTTGTATCTTTTATAATAAACTATTGTAACTATAGCACTTTCCTGAGTTGTGTGAGTCATCTTAGTGAATTATCAAACCCACGTGGGGAGTGAGTCATGGGAACTCCTGAATTTGTAATTGGCTGGGCAGAAGTACAGGGAGCCTGGGGACCCCATCTGTGGCTAGCGTCTGAAGTGAGGGCAGTCATGTGGGACTGAACTCTTTACCTGTGGGGTCTATGCTAACTCCAGATAGCGTCTGAATTGAATTAAATAGTGGGAAACCCAGTTAGTGTTAGAGAACTGATTGCTGTAAAAATGACATAGTGGTTAACAGGACCATTGGGACATTCAAAATGAAATATCTTTTTCTTTTGGTGAAAGCCTAACTGTGATTACTTATACACCAAAGGTGCAGCAAGCCTTTAACAAAGATCATCAAACTGGATGGAACACTTAGAAAACTGTAGGATATTGACTGGGTGCAATGACTCATGCCTGTAATCTTAGCACTTTGGGAGGCAGAGGTGGGTGGATCGCTTGAGCTCAGGAGTTCGAGACCAGCCTGGGCAGCATGGCAAAACCCTGGCTCAAAAAAAAAAAAAAAATTAGCGTGGCATGGTGGCACATGCCTGTAGTCCCACCTCAGCTACTTGGGAGCTACTGTAGTCCTCAGCCTCAGCTACTCAGGAGACTGAAGTGGGAGGATTGCTTGAGTCTGGGAGGTCAAAGTTGCACTGAGCCGTGATTGTGCCACTGTACTCAAGCCTGGGTGACAGACTGAGACCTTGTCTCAAAAGATAAAAAAGAGGAAGCTTGTAGGATATTGATAGAGCATCATTATGTCATTGAATTAGATGCATAATTGTACACACATAGACAGGAACATTTGTTCTTCTGATTTCACAGTGAACCAATTGTTGCAACAACTGATTAAAATGGATTAATTCCCTGGTGGAGTACATTGTGTAAATCTATCACAAAAAGGTTCTGTGGCAAAATAATATTCTATTTTCCTTAAAATATCTTAAATATTCAGACAAATTGGTAAGCATGGCCACTTTTGAATGTGGCAGTGCTGTTTTAGAAATAAAAGAAATAGTTATGGGTGGTGGGGAGAAAGGTACCCTTCCCTTTGGTGACTGTTCTCTGAGGGAGAACATCTTCAGGCCCAGTACACTGTGGTCTGCATGTAACCTGCAGCATGTAGCACATCTCAATGAGATACAAGTTTCTAACATGGGACTCTATCAGGGGCTGGTCTTGGCCCCTGTGGTCTGGGGACTCTTGACTATGATAGGAAGGCTGCTATTATTTCTAGTGTATTGGTTTCCTACCACTGCTGTAACAGATCACCACAAACTTAGTGGCATGAAGCAACACAAATCCATTATCTTATAGTTTTGGAGGTCAGAAGTCTGAAAATGGGACTAAACAGGACTAAAAGCAAAGAGTCGGCAGGCCTGGTTCCTTCTGGAGGCTGTAGGGGATAATCTCTTTCTTGTCTTTTCCAGCTTTCTTGGCTCATGGCCCTCTTCTAGCCAGAAAAGACATTGCTCCAAACTCTCCATCATCACATCTCCTCTTACTCTCCTGCTCTGCTTTCCTGGTATAAGGACCCTTGTGATTATATTGGGTCACCCAGATAATGAGGATAATTTCCACATCTCAAGATCCTTAAGTAAGTCACATCTGTAATCCCATTTGCCATCTGTATTAGTCAGGGGTTTCTAGAGAAACAGAATTGGTATAGTGTGTGTGTGTGTGTGTATGAAGGTTTATATATCATATATGTATATGTATTATATTTCATGAGGAGAATTGGCTCATGAAATTGTGGAGATTGAGAAGTCTCATGATGTGCTATCTGCAAGTTGGAGAATGAGGAAAGCCGATGGTGTAACTCAGCCCAAGTCCAAAGGTCGGAGAACCAGGAGCTCTAATGTCCAAGCGCAGGAGAAGATGGACCAGAGTTCCATCATGAACTCTCATCCATCACATAGTATCCAGTTCAAGATGAGAGTGAAATAATTTGCCCTTTCTCCATCTTTTTGTTCAATTTGGGCCCTCAACAGGGTCTTCCTTCCTTCCTTTGCTTCCTTTATTCCCCTCACTTCCCTCCTTCCTTTTCTCCTCCTCCTCCTTTCTCTCTTTTCCTCATCTTTTTTCTTCCCTTCTTTCCTTCCTTCTCTTGTCTTTCCTCCCTCTCTCCCTTCTTCCCTCCTTCCTTTTCATAAACATTCAGTGAGTGCCCTTAAAAGTCTTCAGTCCACCCACCCCAAATCAGTGCAAATATTTTAGAATAGTTAACTCTTCAAGCTGGGGCAATGAAAAGTCAGGCAAAGTCAGTGTTGTCAACTTTACCCTTTTGTAACATGACCAAGTGGCAGGGGATGAGCTGTGCTAAGAATCTGACATCCTGAAAGAGTACTTATCCCTCCACCCACAGCTCTTTGTCTTTGAACCTTTACTCACCTCTTTCTGTACTGGTTAGAATGGGGTGGTAATATTATTTTTTAGGGTGGTTGTTAGGGAACAATGTAAAATTCTTAGTAAAAGATGCTGTTGTTTGCCTCAGGCAAAATCTGACCAAGACCTCCCCTTAAACATTGAGAAGACAGAGTAAAGAGTAAAAATGACTATAAGGGAGTAAGTGTGGCTTTATTTTGTCATTATACTTGACCCCCTGGAAGTACCAAGATGGCCTGGCATGAAGAGGTAGTAGCACTGCCAGCCCCTTTCTAGCAATTACAGGCCTGGTGTTTGTGAGCTCCAACTGGCCCCACACAGATGGCTGCTTGGCATCTGCTGTGAATGTGCACACAGGCTTTTTGCGACACACCCTGTTCGATCTGTGTTTGGAATATGATTTCTGTCGCCAGTCTGTCTGCTTGGTACTATGTGACTTTATGAAACACAAAATGAAAACTCCCATTGCTTGAAAAATCACCACCCAGAAATGGCATTTTTTTTCCTGACAGATTAGCTAGAAAAAGGTTTGGTATTAAAGAGAAATAATATGAATAGGACCGTTGGACCCTGTAATATCAGTGGCCAGCCATCCTCAATAGCAGTGATATTTGAGGAGGCTCTGCTGTTTGATCTTTTTTCTTCCAGCTTATATTGACTTTTAAAGTCCACCCTACATCTGAAAATGCCAATGGCAAGAAAATGTGACATTAACCTGAAGGTTATAAAATTGAAAGCAGTTCATTAAAAAAAAATGGGGGGGGGATGCATTTCTTATGTTTTCTTGAGATTATCTTCCGAAAAACTGAAGTTTAGATGTTGTATAGAGGTGGGCAAAGCACCTATGGATTTCAGGTGAGGGAAATAGTCAAGTTGATTAATAACCCTGCCTCATGAGTGGCAAAAAGGCAAGCTGTATATATCATCCGAGTCACCTGCTTAAGAGCTTTCTAAGGGGGGTCATGGGGCTTGTTAAAAATGTAGATCTAGGTCTCTGTCCTTGAGGGTTAAAACTCAGTGGGCCTGGGATTGGGCTTGGGAAATTGTATTTTTAAAGCTCCCTGGTGGTTCTGTAGTTTAGCTAGATTTAATATATACTAGACCACAGAAGGACGTGTGATCCCCTGGGACAAAGCTAAATATTTTTGGCCAAATATCATTGATTGGCAGTTAAACTGGATCAAGAAGGCAGTGAGATTTTTGAGAAAAGTTAGCAATTGTAGACAAAAGAAAGCAGTTAGTGATTCTTGAATACTTATTATGGATCAGTTGCTATTCTAAGTGCTTTACAGAGATTAATCCTCAGCATTTATGTATTTGTTTGTTTACTTATTTCTAGCAAATGAAGAAACTGATACTTACAAAGCTTCTACAACTTGCCAAAGTCATACAGTGTCAAGTGTTGGAATGAGAGTTTGACCCCAAGTGTGTATAACTCCACAGTTCAAAGTCCAAGGAAAAAAGAAAGAAGTTGCTCCCCTCCCAAAAGATATACAATTTTGCTTTGGAAGGAGTTAGATTTATTTACACATGACTTCTGCAAGGGACTGACAAAAGGACGTAAAATTAGTTTGAGTTGCCATTAAAATTCTTACTGTGTTTGGGAGGATGAATCTTCTTATCTGTGGTCCAGACAAAGAAGCTTACTCATAGGGAAAAATTATAATCAGATATTAAACATCTGTGTGATTGATTTTGTTTGGTTGACACCAAAGGCCAGTTTATTTATTTTTTGGGTATAGCTTTAAATGTAATAAATTGATGTTTTAAATATAATACTAGCTTATAATTTTATTTTGCTTTGTTAGCTTATGCTAGCCCAATAAAATCTGACAATTGAACAAAAGACTCTCCTTGGGGTGATATTTTAATTGTCATAAAAATGTCATCTAGATTAAGGGGCCAGCTGAGCCCTTATAGTTTCTCAGGGACTAGAGAAATCATTAAGAAATGCATATGTTATTTCCAAGGTAAAATACTGGCCGAGTCCTGCCATAATGTTTTTTTTTTTAATGTGAATTTGCCAAATATAAAGCCATGAATTTTCCTAATTCTCAGAAATCGTCTTCCAAAAGGCCTACATGTGGCTGCATTGCCTCCTAGATTCTATCCCAGCAGAAAGCACCTCCCTCCATGGATGTACTTCTCCTGGGCAAGTCCTTGCCATGGTTCCAGCTCCCTCCAGGCTGCCTCAGCTCCTGGGCTCTGGCTGCACCACCTCCTCACTTTGATCCTCCAGTCCTAAGGAGGAAATGACTTCTTGCTAAAGCTCAGACCTTGTCTTAGTCTGTTTTGCATGGCTATAAAGGAATACCTGAGGCTGGGTTATTTATAAAGAGGTTTATTTGGCTCACAGATCTGCAGGCAGTTCTGCAAGAAGTGGTGACAGCATCAGCTTTTGGTGAGGACCTCAGGAAGCTTCCATTCATGGCAGAAGAGGAAGGGGAGCAGGTATCACATAGTGAGACAGGAGGAAAGAGTGGGAGGGGAGGTAGGTGCCAGGCTCCTTTTAGCAATCAGATCTTGTAGGAACTAATAGAGCAAGAACTCACTCATCACCATGAGGACAGCACCAAGCCATTCATGAGGGATCCACTCCCATGACCCCAACAACTTCCACCAGGCCCCACCTCTAACACTGAGGATCAAATTTCAACATGAGATTTGGAGGGGACAAACATCCAAACCATGTCAGACCCATTCCCCAACCTTCCTTGCTCTACTCTGACCCCTACAGACTACATTTCCCAGGCTCCCCTGCCCACTGGCTTCCAGTTAGTTTCAACCAATGGGAGACCAGGTTAGACACTGGCGGGTGGGAGAAATGCCAGGGTAATTCTCCTCTTTCTTCTGCTTCAGTTTCTTGTGTTCCTTTGACTTTACTATTGTTAGAGATATCCCCATCTACCATTTGCAGGATGTTCCCTGATTTGCTTTCTTGGCCTCCTTCCTTTAATTTCCAAAATCTTGAAAGAGCTAATGTTTGACTGTTTTTCCTTCCTCACCAGCCATACTGCTAGATAATACTCTTATTGAATGTACACTGAGCAGAATTCTCACCAACCTCATTGTCACTCAACTCTAGGATATTTTCTCAGATTTTCAAAGTGTTCCACAATGTCTACTATCTTCCCCTTCCTAAAATTTCTCCTTTCATTTCTCCTGATTCTCCTGTATCTGTGATAATTCCTCTATGGGAGTGGCTCTTCATTTACTGCTTCAGGTTGTCTGTGGAGCACTGGACACTTCTCTAAACATTCTGCAATGCAGAATGCATCTCACACTCGTTTTCTTTAAAACTGAGTCTACTGGCTCATGAGGACAGCTAATTGGTCTAACTTAGTCTCTGCTAAAACCCAGCACCAGATAGAGAAAGCGTTCAGTAAATATTTTGTTGAATGAATTAATGAAATGGTTATATATGCATAAGATTATGAGAATGTTCATGCAGTAATAAATATACAGTGCTTAGCAAAAAGACAGGTGGCCATGGAATGTACACCTTTGAGAATTTTTAAGTTAAAATCTAATGACTTGAATGTTTATGGTTTCATTAACATTTAGAACATTAAAATTTTTAATATATTGTTAAATGTTTCCCATTGATGATGTGCCTAATTACTTGTGTGAAAAGATTTAAACTCAACAGGCTCTCTGCAAATTCTGCCTTCCTTCCGATACCTTACTTTTGGTTTCTAACATCTGCTCCCAGTGACTTAGTCTCTCATCACGGGTCTGCTAGCCTTTTCTTCACCACCTGGCCCCAACTGTTGGTCCCTTCATATGGCTTCTAGTCAAATATTTGCTTATGCCCTGGCACTCTCAGACATGCACGTGTGTACCTACATTTCAGACCCATAGCCTTATGTTCAGAAGCTATGCATATGGCAGGCAGATATCCTTTTCATCAGGATCAGGTTCAATGCCATTGTTGCATGAAGTTCACTGGATGATACCCTGGTTTCCTGGTCACTGATACCGGCCTCTCCATTTTAATGAAATCACATTCAGCCAAGTTAGAATTCTCTTTAGTAGTTGGGGCCAAGGAGAATCAGAATAAAGACAATGCTCAGATAATTCTTCAACTCCTATACCTTAAGCAGTAGAATAAATGCCTTCACTAAATTCTTAGCTTATTAGGTGCCTGGGTAACAATTTGCATTGTGTTTCTCAATAATAATCACAAACATCATAATAACTGATAATGTTTATTCTGGATATCCTGGGGCAGGCCCTCCCTTGACATAGCCCTGTGAGGGAGGAAAAAAAGGAAAAACTGACTGTATTCCTCCTCCTACTCTCTCTTTTCTTGGCTTTTGGCATTCCGTTTATAAAAATAATTTTCAGTTTTATAGCTCTTCATTTTGGAATAGTTTAAAACTTACATGAAGTTATAAAAATAGTGCAGAGAGTTCCTGTGTACCCTTCAATCAACTTTCCACAATTATAATATCTTACATAAAGATAGTGCATTGACAAGACCAGGAAATTAACACTGGTGCTAATAATGCATTCGTGTGTGTGTGTGTGTGAGTGTGTGTGTGTGTTTATTTCTATGAAATTTCATCCCGTGTAGATTCAATTGACCATCACAATCAGAATACAGAACATAATTGTTCCATCACCACAAGGAAACTCCTTCATGTTATCCTTTAATAGTAACACTCTCCTTGCAACTCTAACTCTTTACCACTGCTGATCTGTTCTCCCTCACTATAATTTTGTATATAACCACCTTGAGGATATAACCTATATATCACTATAATTTTGTATATAACCACATAAATGGAATCATGTATGTGACATTTTGTGATTAGCTTTTACACTCAGCGTACCCTTGAGATCTGTCCAAGTTGTGTGCATCAATAGTTTGTTATATTTTTCATCCTTTATTAAAAGAGACTTTCTTGAAGAGTGCTCTAACTATAGTGTTCTGATTTCAGCTAATTGTTGCTCATTTCTTCAACATGTAATGAATGGGTAGAGTCCTCTTTATGCAAGGTCAGCTATGGGGCAACATGGGATCTAGGAGGCTTATCTTTGGAAAAACTTTCTGGTTTTGGTCAACCTTTCACTTTTCACCCAAAGTGTATAATCTCCCTTCAGCACCTCATCTTTTCTTACCCTTGGTTTCCTGCTGTCTCTTAGCCCCTGAGATTAGAGTCTGTGATAAGGACTTAGGTGCAGGTTTTTTGAGAGGTTACTGCAGGAAGCAGGAGTGAGAGAGGAGGGAAAGGGAGGAAATGAGGGTGGGTAAACTAATGAAGAGTGCATTAATGAGGGGGTTACAGCTGTGCAAAACTGGGGCTTGGTTCCACCAGAGATTCAGAAGGAACCATATAGAACATGTCTCAGAATTGCTGCTCTGGTGCATGGGAGGGGGAGGCATGTACTTACTAACTCCCATCCCTCCTTAGTTAAAGGTTGTTCCAAGCACATTGACTCCTGGAACTTCTAGGCACTGCCCACACAGGGGGATTTAGTGATCTCCTGGTTCTGCAGAGAAAACTTGGAGCAAACCAAATGGAGAGACCCAGTGTGAGGCTGAGATGAGAGCCCAGCAGTATGCTTGGTAGCTGGCCAGCACTGAGTCACAAAAGTCAGATCGGGGCCGAGGAAATGTATCCAATGTCCTTGGATGGCAAAAGCTCTCACTATCTGACAAGTCAACTCCTTTGCTTTGTGTGAGGGTAACTGGTCCTGATTTCCACATTCTTGGACAGCCAGCCCAGGATCTCTCAAGAGGTTTTCTTTTTGCTTACACACTTAACTGACTATCCTGCTTTCTAGAGTTGTTCATGCAACTTACATTACAGGCGAACGTGATAACCACTATACTACAGAAACCATGCAACTTACTTTGAAGGCTTATACTTATTTGAAGGAATTTTATCTATGTAATTAAATTAATCCAGATCTGTTTTTAACCCTGAGTAACTTCAAATAATTTAAATAATTATATATTTTAAAAACAAGTTCAGTCCTTAGAGTTTTGAATCACTCCTTCTTTCTCACTCAAGAACTCCAAGTTCTACTCCTTAGACTCTAGCTCATTGTTCTGCATTCTAAGAGGGATCCCTGTACTGATCCCAATGTCTTACCCAAGTTCCCAAACTCTTATTTTACTACAAGATTCTTTCAGCTTTTTGCATATGCTACCTTGTGTTACTTCTTATGGTTTATGTGTTTATCTGCTTCCTCCATTAACCTCTGTGATGTCGGCCTTGGAGTTTTAATCTCTTTGTATCCTGGGCTACTAGCACAGAACTTGACATATAGTTAGGGTCAATAAATGTTTGCAGCTGATGTTAGAGACGGTGGCAGCAGTTCAACTGTAAAGGAGGTTTCCCGCTTAGCCCTTTGGGGATATGAGAGTGGGTCCTAATTTGGTTCTGGTGAAGCAGTTATAGGCAGGGCTGCTGCCTGGCAATGTGAGATGTGGGAGATTACAATCAGTCATGCCCATGTGTCCAGCCAGGCTTGCCTCTGGTGGCTGGAAAGCTGGGTCATGTGGCTTTGGGGACAAATGTCTTGTCAGTGAAAGGGAGGCCAAATGATATATAGAAAAGAGCAGGGGTATGGAAGCCAAATTTGATCTTAGATAAGTGACTTCACAGAAGCTGCATTAGCAGTCTTACGCTGGGAAAAGCCTAACTAGCTCACAGGGTTGGTGTGAGGCAGGAATGACTTAGGAGAGAAAGACAGGTCCTGTTGTAGCCAGGGGTCCTTGCTTCTCCTGGGCTTCATTTGTGGCCCCATTGATAGGCATCTTCTAGAAATCCACCTGGCTATCTGGCTATTATGCTTTCCATGTTTCTTTTTACAAAACTGTTATTAAAAATGGACTAGCCCACTGTTTCAGTAATCTCTTGCTGGGTAACACAATAGCCCAAACCTTAGAACCTTGAAACAGTAACAATTTATTATTTCTCACAATTTCATGGGTCAGGAATTTGGGCAGGGCTCAGAAGGATGGCTCTTCTGTTCCATGTGTATCAGCTAGGGTCATTTATTTGGTTGCATCCCCTGGCAGTGGGCTGGGCCAGAACATCCAAGAAAGGTTTGCTTATATTTTTGGGGCCACAGTCTTCCTCTACTAGGTCAATTAATCTCTCTTTGTCTCTCTCCCCATCTCTCTCTCTTTCTCCTTTAATTTCTTTGTCTCTATATAGGTAGTTTGGTCTTCCTTGCAACATGGTGTAAGGGGTTGGGTTCTTTCTAATTTGGGCAGTGAGACTTCTAACATGGTGGCTTATTTTCAGGAGAAAGGTGGAAATGACAACTGTTAGTATTATGTCCTGGGCTCACAAGTCCCACAATGTGTCTTCCACCACATGCCAAAACAAAGCACAAGTCCAGCCCAGATTTGAGGGAAGGGGAAATAGACTCATTTCTCACTGGGAGGTGTGGCAGGCACATCTGGGGTGGGAAAAACCATTGGGAGACCTCTCTGGAGACTAGTTAGCCCATGCATCTAATTAGTCCAGTTAGCAGGAGTGGGCTTGACTCAAAAGAGGGCAACACCAGGCTGTCTGGGGAACTGCAGTGTGGCCTGGCTTCGCAGAACTACCTGCCATTTTCTGGAGAATTTTGAGTCAGAGAGAGAGAGAGAGAGAGAGAGAGAGAGAGAGCGCAAGCAATAGAGCAAAGCTGAAAAAGAGAGGATCTGTGAAGAAGAGTAGGAGCCACAAGAAGCCACAAGCAAGATGGAGACATGGGGCCACAGACATGCAGGGAGAAGGGGAGATTCTGGGAGAGAGAGATCATGATGCATGTGAGAGAGGCAGAGAGAGAGAGAGAGAGTTCTAGTCCCTAAAACTGACTGGAGGCTCTCAGATTCCAGGGTTAATTCCAATCAGCTCATGTGTATTATAAGATACCCCCTTTTACTTGAGATTACCAAGTATGTTTCTTTTCTTTATTTCAGACAAAATGATTCAAGAAATGGATTTGAGTACCACATCTGCCACCTCCTGATTTGTGGCAGGTTATTTCTGTGGTTCAATTTTCCTATCTGCAAATGATAATAATTTTACCTATGTCATATGGTTGTTTTGAGTATTAAATGACTTACATTACAAGGATTCATATATGTGCAAGCCCCTGGAACAATGCCTGGCATGTGGTAAACACTATATAAGTAATTGTTAAATAAAAAGTAAGGTAATGTTTAGAAGTCTTGGGTTGAGAGAACACATGAAGATTCTGCTTTGGAAAGCAAATAAAATTTTATAGGGGAAAATACATGATTTTCTTCTGTAATCAAGGTAAATCAGTCCTACCATGCTGTTATTGAGTGTCACTGAACTAAAAACATACATCCTGAAAAATCTGGAGCCAAGGTGTCTACCAGGGTAGACGAAACTATAGACATAGTAAATCACAGAGACTGAGGAGTCTTGATCCTTATCAGGAATGCAGAGCTTCTTTGAGCTTGCTATGCTCTTTTTCCATCCTTTTTCTTCTTGCTCGTTTCTCCCCTCCCCAAGATAACCCAATTTATAGAATTGCCTCAATATGTGCCAGTTGACATGACATTCTGTGTGGAGGAGAGTGCCAGAGAGACCCAGTTGTAACCTGTTGATTTATGGTCAGCCCGCTCCACTGTTACTTTCTGATTTAACATCAAAAGAATGGATTACGAATGCAATCATGCTGGGCAAACAAATATACTGTTGCAAATGACTTTGCAGAATTTTTAAAATTCTGTCCATGTATAAAATGAGCTAAAATGGCTCTTGGTGTAATCATTCAAATACCTTCGGACTCTTGCACCATATGTTTCCTACATTTTCTTTTATCATATGTGATTGTATATTATAATACACAGCAATTCCAAAGGCAAACCAGATGGCTGTGTGTTTCTTAGTTCAGGATTTTCAGGCAGAAAGGAAGAGGGAATCTGGGGCTATATTTGGTTCTGAAGAAACTGACAGGCTACCCGAAGTGATAATCAGAGGTATTTAAGGAAGGCTCCCATTTACGATAAAGAGTTTAAGTGCTCAATCACGTCTGAATGTGTCTTTAATGGGCATATCTTTAAAAAACTGATTTAATGTATTCCTTTACATCTGCTCAATTTGAATACATGGAGACAAGCAATATTTTAAACTAGTTATTTTTTTTTTAAATACACGTTTCAGAAAAAGCAAATAATTTCTTGGAAAGACAGTTCAAAATATGGCCACTCTTCTGCTCTTGCTTCCTTATTGTTTAGGCTACTAGACAATCATTTGCTGAATAAAAAAAGAGTGGTCTAAGTCAGCAAGAAGGAAGCAGGGAGAGAGGTGACTAGTTTTCTGAATGCAATTGATGGGTTCTTGCACAAGTTGCTTATGTTGTGCCTTCAGCTTCACAGGGGTGAAAACATTTTGTCCTTAAGATTGAGATGGGACAATCACAGTTATGTGCAGTAGCCACATAAATTGCACAACGTATGTTTCTTGTCTAATTTGCTCTGCAACAGTGTAAAACCAGATGAAAATTTCAAAATGAAAAACAAAAATAAACACAATCTATGAACGCGTTGGTGGACTAAACTGATGGTGCTATATAGTCAGGTGATTTCTGCATGCCAGCTATAGGTATACCTGCCCATCCCAACGTTTGTTCATATTGAAATATATGCAGTGAAGAATTTTGCAAATTGAAAATTTGAAAACTGTTGAACGTTGATGATGGTTTCAGTACTCCAGGGGTGAAATACAGATGGGAAGAAAAAGCACACAACTCTTCAAAAAAATTTTATTGCTGGGAATTAGAAGAGCTAGGATTTGAACAACAGACTCTGGAAACAATGGCTGTTAACATGTGCTCTGTGCAGAGACCCTGCTCTCTTCTCACCACCCTTCAAAGTCAGAGTTTGCTGGAATTCCTTCCACAGCCCATTTTGTGTCTTGCTCTGCTCCCCGTCTTGGAGATCTCAACTATACTCCTGCTTCCTCTACCACCTGGGTTGTTTGCATTCTCTCTCCTAGGGCTCCCTCTGATACTCCAAACTGAGCCACTCAGTCTCTTCCAGAAAGCTCTGTCTCCAGTCCCATATACACATCCAACTCAAAATGACCCAAACTGGACTCAGAATTGCCCACTCTTTCCCCTTGAATGTCTTTCTTTGCTGATGGCTTTGTTATTTGTTTCATGCTGCAAGAATATTTTTTCAAAAGTAGAATTCTGATCATGGTGTTGCCTTAGTTAAATTCTTCAGGAGAGTCCCATGGTGTTCAAACATCACAGCAGGGCCAAGGAGACCCCTCATGATCTCCTGCACACTTGTCTTTCCTTTCTTCTTTCCATAGGGATCTGGTGAACTATTTGACTTGTTTGCAGTTTCTCAAATATATCTTACATATTCACATTTATTTTCACATTTCCTCAAGAGAGAAGTTCCTTCCTTTCTCTTCTCCTCTAGTCATTTATTAAGAACCTTGCATGTCCTGGCATTTTTTATCCCCTTGTTTCAGGTTGTGAGTTCTCATGTCCAGTTGGCAGCACCAGGTGAAGTTGCAACAAGGGAACCACATCCCCAGATGAAGAACACACAGAGACTGATCCTTCTTTGCTCTCACTGGGAGGAAGGTGGGTGGTGAGGTGGGGGTGGGGAGGCAGGGGCAGGGAGTGTCAGCAGAACAGGACGCAGCAGGGGATGGTGACCAGGTTTGGGAACCAGCAATGGGGCAGGGGCTCTGAGGCTCCATGGACAGAAGAATGGAGGAAGGATCAAGGGGCAGGGAGTGATCTATTTGCCACAGGGCTGTGACCAGCCACACCACCCAGCCCTTTCCCTACTTTTTTAAGGTCACCATTTGGTGAGGGCCTTAATGGACCTGGATTCTGTGCTAAGTACTTCCCTGGAACTGCTTCATTTCATTTTCACAACAATCCTAGGAGTTAGGTACTCATATTAGTCCTATATTTGCTAATTTATTTATTTTTGAGATGTAATTCACATTCTATAAAAACCACCATTTTAAACTGTACAATTCAGTGTTTTTTAGTATATTCACAAGATTGTCCAACCATCACCACTACCTAATTCTAGAATACTTTTATCACTCTCCACCCAAAAACCTCCATGTCCATTAGCAGTCACTTCCCCAGCCCCTGGCAGCCACTGATCTACTTTTTGTCTCTATAATTCTAGACATATCTATAAATGGAATTACATGATATATAGTCTTTTGTGTCTGGCTTCTGTCACTTACCATAATGTTTCTGTGGTTCATGTATGTTGTAGCCTGTGTTGGGTACTTTATTTATTTTAATGTCTAAATAATATTCTACCATATGGATAGACCACATTTTGTTTATGCATTCATCCCTTGATGGACATTGGAGTTGTTTCCACCTTTTGGCTATTGTGAATAGAGCTGCTATGAGCCTATTTTGTAGGCAGAGACTGAGGCTCAGAGAGTGTCTCAGTCAGTTTAGGCTGCTACAACAGAATACCATATACTGGGTGGATTAAACAATAGGAATGTGTTTCTCAAAGTTCTGGAGGCTGAGAAGTTCAAGATCAAAGTGCTGACAGATCTGGTGCCTGGTGAGGGCTCACTTCCTGGATTGTAGATGATTGTCTTCCAGTTGTGTCCTCACATGGCAGAGAGCACTAAGTGGAAGCAAGCTCTCTGGGGACTCTAACAGGGCACTAATCCCATTCGTGGGGGCTCCACCTTCATGACCTCAACTAGTCATAATCACCTCCCAAAGGCCCTACCTCCTAATACCATTACAGTGGGGGCTTGGGCTTCAACATACGAATTTGGTGGTGGGGGTGGGGACACAAATGTTCAATCCATAACAGAGATTGATTAAAACACAATAATTAAAAGCATTGCTTTTTGTAACAGACAGACCTAGATTCAAAACTTAGCTTCTTCACTTCCTAGCCTGTGACTTTGGACCCATTATTATCCTCTTTATCTTCTATAGTCAATATAAAGACAGTAATGTCACTTGAGCATTTAGGTTGGCATGAATACTCTTTATAGTTCACATAAAGGAGTGCTTTCCACATATTAGGACTTTCATGAAGAGTAATGATGGGACCCTCTGCACTTGGCTCTTCATAGGTGCCCAATAACTAATTTTGAATGAACAAATGAACACAAAAGCATGATTTGAATTTGGATTTGGTCATTTATCAACTATGTGACCTTGAAAAAGTTACTCATCTGCAAAATTGTGGGATAGTAGTTATTGTAGTTGTACTAAATGAAATTAAGCACAAGATCTAGTAGAGTTCCCAGAATGTGATAAGGGCTCAGTAAATATCAGTTCTTTTCCTTCATCCAACTTAGTATTTCCTCTTTTATTACAATGCAACATACAGCTTAACCCCACAACTAGACTTTCAATTGTACATTTATAGTTACCAATAAATTTTTACTTTTGACTCATTAATAATATTACTCTTCTATATTATTGGGGAAAGAAAAGTATAGCATTAAGGATATAATTTGGGAGCTCCTTATTTGAACAAACACACAAGGTGTTTATGAAACACTTTTGCTTTCAGCTGAACCTTTATTTTTAGCATTTTTGTTAAGGTAAACTTTGCTAAAGTCAATAATATAAAATTAAAGGCATCAAAACATTCCACTTTTGCAGAAAAGCCTAAGTGTAAATTGATTATCTGGTGTTCTCAAGGTCTCTGCTTAGTGAGAGAGGCCAAATCTTAATGGAAAAGTCACTACCATGGGCTCCGTTCATTTGGCAAGGAATGAAAAGTAGGTCAGGGGTCAGGGCAGGGTGAAGCAAAATGTCTTTGAAAGAACTCATCGGATGTCACTCAGGGATTATTAATTTACTGAAAAGTCTACCTTTGGCCTGGGGATTTACTAAAGTTAGAATGTACTGGATGTTTCCTTTGAACTCTGCATCCAGGCGTTCAGAGGAATGCTGGCTCACTTCTGTGCTGCGACCCCACAAACCTGGCCTGTGTTATCAGCCAGCTCTGGCCTGTTGCAGGTTTTTTTCTACACCTGATGCTGATGACATGATGTCAGGGTCTCAAAGATGAGGGGAAAAGAAAAAAGGAAAAGAAAAAAAACGATGGCCTTCGTGGTATTTTGGTATTCTGCTGCTGTTACTGGATCATTAGAGTTCTTAAGTCCAAGGAGATGAATGCTACAAAAACCATTTAGCACCTGGTGAGAAATGAGACATGCACTGTGGGAAGAGGGTGAGAAGGTGTTACGGCAGATTACTTAGCAACAATATAATTTAGTAGGAAATTTTCACCACCATGTGCTACTAGCTTTGATAAATCTCATACTGGTTTGCCCATCTTTTCTATTCTCCTGCAAATGGTTTATAGGTATAGTTTTATGCTCGGCTAGTTTAAAGTCTCGATTGGTTTGCATTTATCCACTTAGGCACTTTAAGAAATTGTGGCAAATTCAGAGAGACAGAAAGGAGAATGGTAGTTGTCTGACTTTGGGACAGGCAGAATGGGGATTTGTTGTTTAATGGTTATAAGATGAAAAGAGTTCTGGAGATGGACGATGGTGATAGTTGCACAACAATGTGAATGTACTAAGTGCTACTGAACTGTACACTTAAAAATGATTAAGATGAGAAATTCTATGTTATGTGTATTTTACCACAATTGAAAATAATTTTTAAAATTATGCTGCCAATCCTAAAGCTGTTAAAAATGTTAAGTTCAAAAGTACCAGTTTGGGAATGAAGTGCATTACTTGGATGCTATTTATTACTATTTCTGCCACCCATATCATTTTAAAACACAAGTTACATAAAAATGCATGTACTTTCTTTTGCAATGATATAATTATACTTGTGTGAAAAGTGAATGCAGGATTTTTACATTAATGGAAGATTGGTAAAATTTTTATTGGATATTCATACCAGAGATCTCTAGTTGATACAACTAGCCAAAAAGTTTTTAGTGGGTTCCACAGAAAATTAATTTATCTGATCAGCTGAAAATCAGTTTAGCAGAATGTGCCATGACACAGTCATTATTCTTGATGGCACAACGGGTCACCTTTAGCCCTTGATATTTCAACAAACCATTTAGAGAAGACCTAAGGAAAGTGGTTCTCAAGTGTAGTCCTAGACCACAGCATCAGCATCAGCATCACTTGGAAACTTGCTAGAAACAGCGTTTTTTTTGGTTTTTTTTTGTTTTGTTTGGTTTTGTTTTTTTGGAGACAGAGTCTTACTCTGTCGCCCAGGCTGGAGTGCAGTGGCACGATCTTGGCTCACTGCAACCTCCACCTCCTGGGTTCAAGCAATTCTTGTCAACCTCCCAAGTAGCTGGGATTATAGGCATGCGCCACAATGCCCGGCTAATTTTTGTATTTTTAGTAGAGACAAGGTTTCACAATGTTGGCCAGGCTAGTCTCAAACTCCTGACCTCAAGTGATCTGCCTGTCTTGGCCTCCCAAAGTACTGGGATTACAGACGTGAGCCACTGCGCCTGACCTAGAAACACAAATTCTTGAGGTCCATCCCAGACCTTCTAAATCAGAAACTCTGGGGGTGGAGCCCAGAAATCTGTGTTTTAACAAGCCTGCCAAGTGTTTCTGGTGCATGCTGAAGTTTGATAATCAGTTATCTAAGAAAAGAGTAGGAAATCTATAGCGATCTAAGTTTTTTCTTCTGATGCCTTATGGTGAGATTAAAAAGACATCTGCACCAAGCTTGCAGAATGAGAGCTTGGTAGACAGAGAAAACCCAAAATAACTGAAAAACCACTAATCTTTGAAATGGTATGTCAGAACCAAACATGATAAAATGATATCATGTTGTAGGAAAAATCTTATAATTCTGATCCTAGAGTGATTCAGAAGAATCTTTAATTCAGAGTGCAAAGAAGATCCAGAACAAAACTTAGATGTTTTTACTGAAAAGGAAAGTAGTGATTAAGCGTAGGTATAATTAAATATTATGATGGTTAATCTAAAAAGATTTTAGGCCTTTCTAAGGCAGTTGAAGGGTGATTTTCAGGTACTATTACTTGGGTGCAGTTGTGATGTATGCCACCCTTCTAAAGGAGAGTTGCAAATGGTTTAGCTTTTTGGTGGGGCCAGTCCCAGATCCTAGTCCAAAGTACTGAATGGTTGAAGTCTTAAGAATAATTGTGAAGAATTAAGGAGCACCAACCACACTCTCAGCCTTGACCCATCAGAAGGATGATAGTGATTAGAGGGCATTTCCAAGTAAGGTTAGAACATGGTATGTTGTTAAAATGAAACTCAAGACAGTAGGGTTTCCAACACTGCTAATGTACACTATGTACCTAGGCTTTCATTATATTCTTTCTAGTACGTTCTATATAAAGTTAGACTAACGCAAAATCACCTTATCAGCCCTTCCTGGCCCCAGGGTTCAATGTACCTCCTTGCCCTGTAGTCCCCCAGTATTTTACATATATGTTTGTCTTTGCACCTTAGTAAATGGCCAAATTTTGTTCATAAATCTGAATCACTCCTGAGAGACTTAAACCCTTTAAGACTAGGAAATTCTAGTTTGTCAGCATCCAGGTTTGCATCTAACACACTAAAAGGCTTCAATAAATGTTGTTGAAAGAAAAGAGTTGATTAGGTTTGGCTCTGTGTCCCCACAAATCTCTTGTTGAATTGTAATCCCCAATGTTGGGGAAGAGACCTGGTGGGAAGTGATTGGATCATGGTGGTGGATTTTCCCTTTTCTTTTCTCATGATAGTGAGTGAGTTGTCTTGAGATCTGGTTGTTTGAAAGTGGGTAGCACTTCCCCCTTTGCTCTTTCTTCCTCCTTCTCTCACTATGTAAGACATGCTTGTTTCCCCTTTGCCTTCCGCCATGATTGTAAATTATAAATTTCCTGAGGCCTCCCCAGAAGCAGATGCCTGTGCAGCCTGAAGAACCATGAGTCTCTTGAACCTCTTTTCTTTATAAATTACCCAGTCTCAGGTATGTCTTTATAGCAGTGTGAGAATGGACAGGAGTGAATGCATACAGGCTAAAGACTGAGATTAGGGATTAGGATTTTAGAGAAACTGTATGAGGTAATGAGTTTTCATGATGTAAAATAATTTTTAAAAACTTAGAGACTGTGTAGTAGAAATCTTTTGGGAATTTGTGTAGGTCATAAACTATACTCTCACTTTAAGATCTGCCCAGAAGAATGCAAACATCCATCACTGCTGTGTCCCCGGCATCCAGTCTAGTAGACACCTAATGCATATTTTTTGAAAGATTGGATCTGTGGATGATCCTCTGGAAAGCCTTGATTATGACATGTTACCATGCCCACTGTGGCTAAAATGGATTAGATCAGGATAGTACACATGACCCAAACTGAGCCAATGAGATTCTCTTCTGAGAACTTAAATTGGCATTGAAAGACAGTTAGTTGGAGTCTGAGTGTTCTTGAAATGATAACATTTAAGTGGATGATCTTTAAGGTTAGATGCCACATGAAGAAGCAGAAAAAGCCATTCAATGGGTATGCAATTTATGCACACATGCAGATGTGCATGCATGCACACATACCCACACACACACACAGCCTTTTAAAATTTTGTTTTACCTCCTTTCTCGTTCTTGTTCCTGTTGCCTCCCTGAGGTCCAACTTAATTCCTCCCCTTGGTTCTATGAGACACCCTGCAAATACCCCTTCTGCCTAAACCAGCTCAGTTGATTTTTGCTGCATGCAACCTTGCTGCATGCAACCAAAAACTATTAACAAATATACTGTCACCATAATTCATTTTCCTTCCTTAGACATTTCAACATTTGTAAGATTTTAAAATCACCCCCAGTAAATACTTGTGTTAGTTTGAATTGATTTCTATTTCCTTGGACTTCAGCTATTTTGAAATGCCTACTTGGCCCCCTTCCATCTTTTGAAAAGCAAAGCAAAACAGAAAGAACCACAAGCCACCAGCTAATGTGCACTCTTAAGGTCTGTGTGTAAACTTTTCCTTTGAAACACTTGGAATCTTCCTGGGGAACCATTTCCCAGCAGGGGAAGAAAAGCTAACAAGTTTCAGAAGTAAACTGGAAATATTACTTATTGCTATGGAAAAGTGCAGTTTTGTGGTAACTAAAGAAGTAAAAACAAATGAGTTATCTTTAATGATAGGATATATAGTAGTCAAGAATGGGGACCTGGGACCAGATGACCTGTTTATATGTTACAATCCCCCAACTGGAGGGTACACATTGTAAAACTTGTGTCTGGGTCTTCTCTTTGCCCCCACTTTGCTCTCAGAGGAGGGTATCACTTTAGAAGGTATTCCTTAGATGTTTGTTGAACAAAAACTGAATGATGAAAGAAAGGATAGTGATGAATTTTGGAGATCAGACTCAGGGAAACTGCCTGGTTCCAGCACTCCTATCTGTGTGACCTTGGCTGTGTTACTTAACTCGTCCTTGTCTTGGTTTCTATAACTCTAAAACGAGGATGGTAGTAGAGCTTTTTTTATAGTGCTGGTGTGAGTATTAAATGAGTTAATTTATGCAAAACATAGAATTCAATGCCTGCAAAGGAGAAGGCAGGCAGTAAATGTTTTAAAATCATTATGTTAAGAGAATAGCTTTTCACTGTTGTATTTCCTCTCCTTTTAAATTTTATAAAAATGTTGGAAGGAAGAGAATTAGGGACATTAAATTTGGCTGGTAAAATAAAGATATTAAAGAAATATATCCCTGTTAAGGTACAGTAAAAATGTATTTACTTGTTCCCCAAAAAATGAAAATTTAAGGGAGAATATCAATATAAACATGACGTGCAACACAAAATTTTAGACCTTAAAAAAATCTAAACTTTAAAAGCTCATGGGATGGGCCACATGAGAGGTAAGTTTGGGTACAGATATTAGATCCTCCATTTTACAGCCAGAAAACTTGATGGGTTTCTTTGGCTCAAGGGGATCAGCCCAGGTTGGACTCATCCTGGTAGTTGTAGTGGGAGATATTGTTCTGGTGTCAAATCAACCAAGGTCCTCTCCTCATGCTTCACTCTTGCCATGCATGGTGCAAATCTAAGGATCACTCCCTACCTTCCCCATGAGACCCTGAATAATGTGCCAGGAAGTACTGCTTTTTGTGATCCTCCTCCTCCTCCTAATCAAACAATTGAATTATTCCATCTTGAATTGATTCTTCATCGTAAATTACTTTCAGTACTTTTTGCTGCAGATATTTATGTATTTGTGGCTCTTGGGCAGCTTGTCTCAGTGTAAATGGGCTCCTTTATCTCTGTTAGGGTTGCCCTTTACTCCGTATGTCATCTTTTGAATGTCTTTCTGAGGATTTGACTGGGAATGCTTGTTCTGTTGGCACCAACACATGGTTATATGATGACAAGGAGCCAGGGCTGACTGGTAAGATGATTATAATGACTGTTACTGTCTAGTCTGGGAAGGCTGGCTCATCAGGACAGTGTGCTGATAAAAGTAAGATTGTAGGTTTAGAACCCACGTCAGCCAGATTACTCAACTCTGTTCTACTTGTTCTTTTCCAAACTTTGGCCTTCCCAATGCCAATTATGAGTTTTTTTATTTTGTTTTGTTTTTTGTTTTTTAGATAACAATAGGTTAGGTGGGAGAGTGTGGATGAATCAGGGACAATCTTTCCATCTGCTGCACAAATAAACCAGACATGCTAGCACCATATTCCCATGCACAGGGTACCACATTGTGACAACACAGGATTAGTTCACTGTGGATGGTAAAGGTAGTAAAGTAGTAAAGATATTCTATCGCATCCTCCTTCTATGTGGGACTGCCAAGAGCTACAATTCCAGACTGTCTTGCAGCTACAGTCCAGGTATGCCTTATGTTCCACTAATCAGATGCACTCATGAGAAATTTAGAAGGCAGGAGTGAGGTAATGCTGGCTTTTGCTCTTTGCCATAGTTGGCAAAACTAGTTGTGGACACATTGGTGTTTCATGTTTCTGGATTACTGAAGATCCCAGCATGCAGGTTGACAGGCAGGGCACAGGACATTCCTTTTGTTTTGTTTTCTTTTCATTTTGGTGCAGACGTAGCATGAATGCTGCAGCCCCTGGAGCCAACAGTTCCAGAGGTGACTTCTTGATCTCCATCTTCCTGATTAAGAAAGAAGAGGCAGTTTGCTACTGGACTAGCTCTGCAGTGCATCCCAGAGATGGCTCCTGTTTTGTTTTGTTTTGCTTTGTTTTGTTTTGTTTTTGAGACAGAGCTCCCTCTGTTGCCCAGGTTGGAGTGCAGTGGCATGATCTCGGTTCACTGCAACCTCTGCCTCCTGGGTTCAAGCAGTTCTCCTGCCTCAGCCTCTCGAGTAGCTGGGATTACAGGCACCCACCACCATGCCCTGCTAATTTTTGTATTTTTAGTAGAGATGGGGTTTCACCGTGTTAGCCAGGCTGGTTTCCAACTCCTGGCCTCAAATGATTTGGGAGCACTTCGGCCTCCCAAAGTGCTAGGATTACAAGCATGAGCCACCGCGCCTGGCCCCAAAGCCTGCTCTTGAAGTACAAGGACCCTGCTTGTGCTCCATGGACACAATGTAGGCAGAAGTTACCAGCACACAATAGTTTCCCAAGCAGTTGCTCTACATACAAATGTTAGTAAGTGCTTAACTAATTCAACATATGTTTATGGGACTCCTAATGCTGAGAGGCTGCTTAGCTGGTTCTGGAATCCATTTTATCATGTATTCATTCACTCTTTGACTTCAACTTTGGCTTCCTCATTTGTAAAATGAGGAACAATAATTTCACCCACCTTATAGGATTGTATGAAGAGGTAAAGGAAATGATGCATGCAGGGGACCAGTTATGGTCCCTAGCTTGGAGGAAGTGCTCAATAATGTTACTTATTGATATGGTATTTATTTTGTGTTAGGTGCTAGAACACAAAAATAAACACAGCGGACTTGGTCTCTGACCTGGCGGAGCTTGCAGTGGATAGAGGGAAGGTAGACGTTCAAGTAAGGCTAAAAGTGCAATAATTACCCTGATAGAGGAGTACATGATATTGGGGGGTACACAGTAAGGACATCAAAACCAGCCTAGAGGAGAGATGGTGGGAGAAGGAGGGGTAGAAAGATGGGGTCTGATATAGTTTTCTGAAAAAGAGCTACCTTGCTTAGAGCTCTTGTACCAAACACTTATTTTAAGAATATATTTTAGGGAAAGAAAAATAACTTTCCTTTTTCAACCCTCATAAATTCTTAGTGGGAATGGACCCTTGTAACATAAGACAGAATAACAAGAGGAAAACAGAAGTTTAACATTCATATTTCGTATATGCAAGGAAGACATTCAGAGAACGAGTACTTCTCAAAGACGCTTTGAGTTTCAGCTTATGTTGCATCTTCAACAAAGAATAAAAATTTTCAGAGAAGTGACAAGACAAAGGAAAAGAACTTTGAGTCTCTAGGGACAGCAGCTTGTGGCTAGACAAATAACTGGCAGATAAAGGCTACTTAGGAAAGTTTGTTGGTATAGATTCCTCTGGTACCATCTTCAGGCTGATAAGGGTCTAGAGTCATCTTTAGTGGTTAACACTTGTTCTTCCTGGTAGAAAGGGGACAAGATACTTTTGTCTTTATAAATTTATATCTTTCTTTTAGGCAAATAAAATAACTTTCCTGCATCTGCTTCTTCTTGATTGCCTTCACTCAACAATCTTGTATATTTTGGGGTGGCATTTTCCTGTCTCCTAGAAAATTCTCCTTGAATCCTTAGTTAACTGATGTATTTTCCATAGACACAATAACTTGTTAAAAGTTCTTAGTTTTTGGGCAGTTTCAACTTCATTAAGATATTTTTTATTAATGTTCTTATTTGTGAAAACCATGTTAATGAAGTTATTTGTTAAATACATTAATTATAAGGATTTTATATTTTGAATTTATTGAATATATTCTTAAGTATATTCTAAAGCATAATTATTCTATATTTTTACTTACTATGGTTAAGAAGACTATAATTCCAAGAATACAGCATTTATTTTCATTGACCATATTAAAGAACACTATTCCTTAAAGGGAGATTTTAGCCAATGAGTAATTTTGACAAATTCAAACAATTGGTTATTTGGCAAATTAAAAATTTTGTGAATTGATCCTTCAGTTAATTGGCTTTAAACAAACTGGTCATCTGGTATATGGTGTATTTGGCTAATTGGACATGACTTCTTTCAAATTCTATTCATGAGTGGTCACTATGCATCTGTTCTTCAATTTATGCATAGACAGTAAAACATGTACTTGTGTTGCCTCCTTGTCTCCCAGTAGTAAACTCACAGGATAGTATACAGAATAGATAATTGGAAGAGAGAATTGGCCAATGAAAATGAAAGTGTGGCAAAGACATGAAACATGATGACATTGGAAATGAAATTGGAATCAAACATAAAAGGATTTAACAGCAGAAATAGCTGACAGTGGGGATACCGATGCTTCTACTATTAGAGAGCCTGCAGACCTGCAACTAGAGGAATTTAGTGAAGGGAAACTTATGGACATAAATGAGGAATGTGGTTGAGACAAGAAGAATGAAGATGTCCCAGAGGAAGAAATGCCAACAAAACAAAACAAGAAAACTTCACACTAAAGTAATTCACAGAGAAAATTCATGATGTTGAAGATACAAAGGACAAAATGTTAAAAGCAGATTCAAAGTTAGAAAAGAATATGACAATATTCCCAGGCAAAGTACTTTTATTGTAGGTTACATAATGGTGTTTTACAAATAAACAAAACACTTTGATTTTCTATGTTTTAAATTACAGTGTACTAAATATTAGCTTTAGTATTTTTCATTTCCTTATGCATTTGTAACTGACATTAAAAGAGTTTTAAAGATTTTTAATTTGTATTTATATACATTTAAGGAGTACAAGTACAATTTTGTTACTTAAATATATCCTGTTGTGGTGAAGTCTGGGCTTTTAGTGTAGCCATCATCCAAATAATGTACATTGTTTCCATTAATTTCTCAAAAATCAGTAGTATTCCTATACGACAACATCCAAGCTGAGAGCCAAATCAGGAACACAATCCCATTCACAATTGCCACAAAAAGAATAAAATACCTAGCAGTATAGTTAACCAGGGAGTTGAAAGATCTCTACAATGAAAATTACAAAACACTGTTCAAAGAAATCAGAGATGACAGAAACAAATGGAAAAACATTCCATGCTTGTGAATAGGAAGAATCAATATTGTGAAAATGGCCATACTACTGGAAGAAATGGCAGATTCAATACTATTCTTATAAACTACCATTGACATTCTTCACAGATCTAGAAAAAAAACTTTTAAAATTCATATGGAACCAAAAAAGAGCCCAAATAGCCAAGGTGACCCTAAGCGAAAAGAATAAAGCTGGAGGCATCATGTTACCTGACTTTAAGCTACACTACAGGGCTACAGTAATAAAAACAGCATGGTACTAGTACAAAAACAGACACATAGACCAATGGAACAGAATAGATAGCTCAGAAATAATGCCACACACCCACAACCATCTGATCTTCAACAAAGCTAACAAAAAACGAGCAATGGGGACAGAACTCCCTATTCAATAAAGGTGCTGAGTTAACTGGATAGCCATATGCAGAAGATTGAAATTGAACTCCTTTCTTACACCATATAAAGAAATCACCTTAAGATTGATTAAAGGCTTACATGTAAAACTCCAAACTATAAAAACCCTGGAAGATAACTTGGGCCATTCTGGACATAGGAACTGGCAAAGATTTCATGATGAAGACACCAAAAGCAATTGCGACAAAAGCAAAAAGTGACAAATGGTATCTAATTGAGCTAAAGAGCTTCTGCACAGCCAAAGAAACTATCAACAGAGTAAGCAGAAAACCTACAGAATGGGAGAAAATATTTGCAAACTATGCATCTGACAAAGGTCTAATATCCAGAATCTATAAGGAACTTAAATTTATAAGTAAAAACCAAACAACCCCATTAAAAAGTGGGCAAGGACATGAACAGACAGTTTTCAAAAGAAGACATACATGCAACCAACAAGCATATGAAAAAATGCTCAACATCACTAATTATTAGAGAAATACAAATCAAAACCACTATGAAATATCATCTTACACCAGTCAGAAGGACCATAATTAAAAAGTCAAAAACAAAAAAACAAAAAACCAAAAAACAAAACATGCTGGTGAGGTTGCAGAGAAAAGGAAATGCTTATACACTGTTGGTGGGAGTGTAAATTAGTTCAACCATTGTGGAAAGCAGTGTGACCTAGCAATCTCATTACTGGGTATATTCCCAAAGGCACATAAATTTTTCTACCATAAAGACACATGCACACTCATGTTCATTGTAGCAATATTCACAATAGCAAAGACACAGAATCAACCTAAATGCCCATCAACAGTAGACTGGATAAGAAAATGTGGTACATATATACCATGGAATACTATGCAGCCATAAAAAAGAATGAGATCATGTCCTTTGCAGGAACATGGATGGAGCTGGAGGCTATTATCCCGAACAAACTAATGCAGGAACAGAAAAACAAATACCTAATGTTCTCACTTATAAGTGGGAGCTAAATAATGAGAACCAATGGACACAAAGAGGAAAACAACAGACACTGGAGCCCACTTGAGGGAGGAGGGTGGGAAGAGGGAGAGGATCAGGAAAAATAACTATTGCCTACTATGCTTAGTATTTAGGTGATGAAATTATCTGTTCACCAAACTCCTGTGACATCAGTTTACCTATATATTAATAAACCAGCACATGCACTCCTGAATCTAAAATAGAAGTTTATTTAAAAAGTAATTTCTCATCCCTTACTCCACTCCCACTCTCCCAACCTTCCAGGTCTCCAATGTGTATCATTCCACACTCTGTCCATGTGCACATATTACTTAGCTCCCACTTATAAGTTAGAACATGCAGTATTTGTCTTTCTGTTTCTGAGTTGTTTCGCTTAAGATAATGGCCTCCAGTTTCATCCATGTTGCTGCAAAAAACATGGTTGCATTCTTTTTATGGCTGACTAGTATTGCATTGTATGTGTATATCACATTTTCTTTATTCAATCATCTGTTGGATACTTAGGTTGCTTCCATATCTTTTCTATTGTGAATAGTGCTGCAATAAACATACCCATGCAAAATCACTATATTTTGATAAAATGATTTATTTTCCTTTGGGTAGATACTCAGTAGTGGGATTGGTGGATAAAATGGTAGTTCTATTTTTAGTCATCTGAGAAATCTTCATGCAGTTTTCCATAGAGGTTGTACTAATTTACATTTCCACCAGAGTGTATAACAGTTCCATTTTCTCTGCATCCTTATCAACATCTATTATTTTTTGACTTTTTAGGAATAGCCATTTTGACTGGTGTAAGATGATATCTCATTGTGGTTTTGTCATTTCTCTCATGATTAGTGATGTTGAGCATTTTTTCATCTGCTTGTTGGCCATTTGTATTTCTTCTTTTGAAATATGTCTATTCATGTCCTTTGCCTACTTTAATGGGGTTATTTGGGGCTTTTTATAATTGTTGAGTTCCTTGTAAATTTTGGATATTAGTTTCCTGTCGGATACATAATTGCAGATATTTTTCCCATTCTGCAAGTTGTCTTTTCACTCTGTTCTTTTTTTTTTTTTTTTTTTTTTTTTTTGCTGTGTGGAAGCTTTTTATTTAAATTAATCCCATTTGTCTATTTTTGGTTTTGTTGCTTGTGCTTTTGAGGTCTTAGTCATCAGTTCTTTCCCTAGACCAATGTCCAGGGGAGTTTTCCCTAGGTTTTCTTTTAGCATTTTTTTAATAGTTTCAGATCTTACATTTAAGCCTTTAATCCACCTTGAGTTGGTTTTTGTATGTGGTAAGAGATAGAGGTCCAGTTTTGTTTTTCTGCATATGGCAATTCAGCACCATTTTCCCAGCACCATTTTTTGAAAAGGGTGTCCTTTACCTGTGTATATTTTTGCTGACTTTGTCAAAGATCAGTTGACTGTAGATATGTAGCTTTATTTCTGAGTCTTTAATATTTTGATGTAAAGTTTATAATTTCCAGCATACTCATAATTTTCCCTGTTGATTGTTAAGAACACTTTGCACAGTTTCAGCTTGCAAGGTCACTTTTACAGTCTTGAACTACTGTGCAAAGGATGACTTCCTGCACTTAAAATTAGGCAGAAGAGGAATAAAACCTAGGTCTGTTGTTTTTCTTGCATTCTGTTTGATGTTCCCACTTCAGGATATACATAAAATTCAAGTATTTTGCATTATAAATTCTGACTTCTGGGAAATTGCAGTGCAGTGAAACAGACACCATTTCTCTCCTCTCTCTGGCAGTTAATTCAAATAAAACAGGTGATGAGGAACAGAGTATTGTACTCATGAAAGATGAGAGAGAACTTTGATGGCATCTGGAAGAATGTTATCTAATGCTAATGCTGATTTTCTTATGTGCTTCATGATTTCCCGTTGGTGGAGCAGAGCAGTACTCTTAATACCGTCAAGAACAATTTTCTCCTTGAGTAATCTTGTCTAAAAGTGTTCTCCCTGAGTAGTTATTTTTCATCATTATTAGAATTTAAGTACTGTACTTAAGTCAGACTTCTACAATCTGGGATGTAACCTTTCGTTGTCATTGTAAAAAGATAAACAGACACAAAACTCTTATACACCTGATTAAATGAAAGGAAACCAAGAATAAGAGATATTTATACAAAGATATTAATATGGATATTTGCAAGCATGCTGCATAACCCACCAAGCTTGTTCTACAATAGAATGCAGTAAAATGTTCTATATTTTATGACAATGTCTCTATTAACTAAATGAAATTATTTCTATTAACTATTTGAAAGTATGTTGGTTAGCTATAAAATTGCACTAGTAGTTCTCAGGGATTTTTCTCTCTAAATGTCCCCAAAGTTGGGACACTGTTGTATCAGTAACAAGGCTCCCAACATCAGTGTGGCTTTCACTTGAAGAAGGCAACAAAAATCTCTGAAGGAGATCATGGTTTGAACAGCTGTCCAGGTGCGTTTGACAAGGAGACCCTCCTAATGAGTTGTCCCCCCTCCCCTCACCACACGCATGCTATAGTTGGGTCACTGATCTGGAGCGTGCAAGAGTTGATAAAATTCCAGCATCCTTCAAATTTGAAGACTTGGAGTCCATGTTGCAGCTTACCTCTGCTTAACCTCTAATATGCATTTAACCTTGAACTCTGTATTTCCTCCTCTGAAATGCCTCTGCCCTGGGTTTTCTAATAGATTAAATAAAATAATTCACACGCATATGCTTTTAGTTGTTAATTGGAGATATGTTTTGTGTGAGATATATCCTTCTACCAAAATGTCTACCTGTCTAAAACTTTCCATTAGGATTTGCAAGATTGGGTTAAACCATCGATTAACTGTCTTATGTTAAGCACAAACCCCCTAGAAGATTGCATTCATCCTCAAAGTAAATTTATTTTTAATATTATTTAACAATGTCCTGAACAAGTGGGACAGATAAAAGGTCAATTTAGTGTTGGAGAAGGAAATAATACGTCTAAAAGATAGGGGTATGTTGCAGGAAAATTTTCCCTGAGCCGACGTCATTAATTTGCACCCTATGTCACTTTCCTCTGCACATCCAAATGGTTCATCTGAACTAAGCACTTTAAGACTTGGTTCTTACAAATCCAGTAAATAATACTATTCATTGGTATGGGAACAAATTACAGAAGCAGAGTTGATATGATGAGCCAGTTGTGGCGTCTCCTACTCCTGATCCCTGAGTGGACATGTAACATTGTATCTGTATAATGTAGATGATACCAGTTAGGAGATAATTCCCCATGACTACTTTCATGTTTCTACATGGTTCAGGTTTTCTAAGCAAAGGCCTTGGAAACTGGAGCTAGTGTTTCCCTAAAGTTAGAGTCATTGGCTTACAGTCAGGGTGGTGAAGCTAAAGACCTTCCCCTCCCCCATAATGGGTGAGATTGCTTAATGAGTCATCTTTGTCTCTTTTGGGAGGGGAGGATGGGCAGAAGTGCCAGCAGGAGATAGATACCAGCTTCAGGTCTCCTAATTGTTGGGTTACAGGTAACATGTGGTGCTCATTCCATTGCCCCGTAGGGGAATTGGTGCCAAGATTGCTCTGGCTGTTTTTGTCCGAGTTAATAGATTGTCTGTTCTCTAATACAGAAAGCCTCTTGCCTCCCATCAGAACAAGTCAGATAAGATCTCAGAGTCTTCCATTTCTGACTTAATATGTACTGAATGGAGTCGTCATGGATGTTTGATCATATAGGCATGGAGGAGCTAAAAGTTTTAGTTTGCTATTACCTTTCCCAATGATAAACTAATAGTAGCTAACCATTGTTAAGTTTTATTATGGGGCAGATATCATGTTAAGTATTTTCCATGCACTTTCTTATTTAATTCTCAAAACAACATTAGGAGGCAAGTAAACCACTATGCAGATTTTTTTTTTTTTAAGATGAGGACAGTAAGGCTCAGAGAGTTGAATTACTTGTTCAGAGCCACAAGAGCTTGTCAGTGGCAAAGCAGGAATTCAACTCAGTCCCTGAGAAAGCAACATCTAAATCCTTAACCACTTATACTTTCATGCTCCTGGGATGTAATCTCTGATTTTCCCATAGATTTGTAGAACATGACCCTGTAAACATAAGGTTACAAAGGAACCATTCCAGTCATTTGATGCTACCTTATTTAATAATTTATTTGCTCTTGTGCACATGGGTATTTCCTTACCTAGAGTCTAATCTATGAAGTTAATGGGGGTGAAACTACATCAGAATTGCCATCTGCCAGCCTCCCTACTGCAGTATGACATTAACATGGTAATGGCTGATTCCCAAAAGGGAATCTGTTAAAAATTCTCCAGGGCCTTTGCAAAGTCACCAGCACTCCTGACTGACCATTGTGATCTTGGAAATTTACTTATTCCAACAAAATATTATAATAAGCCCTCTACATTTGAGGATTAGGAAAAACTGTTTCAAATGGCTTAGTTAAAAGCTGAGAGGGAGAGAGAAAGGGAGAAAAAGAGGGATAAGGAAAGAAAACAAAAGGAAAAGAACATGGCGGGGAGTGGGAGGGAGTAGCAATAAAGGAAAGGAGGAAGAAGCTGATGGAGCAAGGCAACAGGGCTGGTCAAAGTTGGTATTGATTGAGGATTTAAGGAAATGGACTAGGGGACAGCAAATTAGAAATACATAATGCATAGAGAATGCACTTTCTGGACCAGTCCTGGATCTAAGATCCCACAGAATGCTTAGAATCCACAAGTTTACTTTTAGTGCTAGAAAAGTTTTCATGAAAGTCTGCAGAAAGGTCTGGGAAATTTTGTTTTAGGATCACATCTACCCTAAAGAAATCAGCAAGGTGTTTTCCAGAGCACTAAGTAGGACTTCTAGACTCCTAATTTTCCAGATTATTCTTCTGTCAAATAACAGCCAATATAAAGAGAAAATTAGAGGGGAAAAGACCACTATTAGGGAAAGAAAAGTAGGTAGAAAGTTCTTGAAAAATAGCCAAAGCAAAGAAAGACACCGTGAGTGATTGGGAGTTATAGGGAACTGATGGCTTTTAAAATTTGAGATTAAAAAATAAATACTACCTGAAAAAGAAAGTAGCTCCTCCTCCTCCTCCTTCTCTCCTCCTCCTCCTCCCTCTCCCTCTCCCTCTCCTTCTCTTTCTCCTTCTTGTTTTCTTCTTTCTCTCTTCTTCTCCTTCTCCTTCTCCCTCTCCTTCCTTTCTTTCTTCTTCCTCCTTCTTTTTTGCATTTCCATATTGCCTTGGAGATCAGGAACAGTAGGGAGCTGCTAGACCAAGTTCTCTATCTCTCTGAGACCTTACAAGTTTTGAGGGAATCCGCTCTGTCAAATAGCTCACCTGAATTGCAAACAAGAGATTTTGCAGATAATTATAGACATCTAAAACTCCAGGTTGTATTTACATGGGATCTTTGTTTTAAAAAACATTAATTTGCATATGTAACAAAATAGAAGAAGGCTATGTTGGTGTTTGCTACACACGTCTCCATTACATCATCACAGTTTCCAAACTGTAAAGGTACAGATGGGTAACTTCCTATTCTTGTCCAAAAGGAGAAGTATGAGACATCCCAATTTATATTTCTAGGGCTTTCAGTGAGAAATGCTGGGTCACATCAGATTTCTTCATGTATTCATTTCCTACTGCAGCTGTAACAAAATACCACAAACTTAGTGGCTTAATGTAATACAAATTTATCTTATAGTTCTGAAGGTCAGAAGTCTAAAATAGATCCACAGGGCTGCATTTCTTCTAAAAGTTCTAGGGGATAATTTGTTTCTTTGCCTTTTCCAGCTTCTGGAGATTGCCCACATTCCTTGGCTCATAGCCCCTTCCTTCATCTTCAAAGCCAGCAGTGTAGCAATGTCTCTCCTCTGGAACTCCGCTTGTATCATTATATTCTCTCTCTCTCTCTCTCTCTCTCTCTCTCTCTCTCTCGCTCTCTCTCTGTTTCTCTCCCTCTGTCTCTCTCCCTCTGTCTCTCTCCGTTTCCCTCTCTCCCTCTCCCTCTTTCTCTCTTTCTTCACCCCCTCTCTAATAAGAACCCCTGTGATTATATTGAACTCACTTGAATAATCCAGGATAATTCTCTCATCTCAAAACCCTTAACTCAATCACATTTGTAAAGTCTCTTTTACCATGTCAGGTAAAATAGTCACAGATTCTGGAGATTAGGGTATGAACATCTCTGCAGTCTTACATGAGGGTGACATGTTAAAATGCAAGTTATATGAATACATTTTCCATTAAAAGCATATATGTATTAATATAAACATCAATATTATCAATATTATTAATATTAATATTTCATATATTTGATGTAAAATATATATCCTCTTTAGCACTTATTATGCTGTTTTAATGTCATTTGAGTTTTGGTTCTCCAGCTGAAAGGCATGGAATATGTAGTCCAGAAAACAGAGGTGCTGCTATATTTTTCTTATTTCTTGACTTGCAATTTATTAGCTAAGAAATTCTTCTCAGGCCACATGCCTGGATAAAAGAATAGTGGTAGGGTCCTTAGTTCTCAATATTGATCTATAGATATCTAGATATTGACATACAAATATTCAAATATTGATGTATAGATGTAGACTTTGTTCTAAATATTGACATACATCTAGATATTGACATACAGAGATTTCAATAACAATAAAAATACAACAGCTATCTATAATTGATCACCAGTTCTGCTTGGAATTGGACTGGGTATTTTTCACACATTATCTCATTTATTTTTATTATTGTTATTTTTTGAGACAGAGTCTCACTCTGTCACCCAGGCTGGAGTGCAGTGGTGGGATCTCTGCTCACTGCAACCTTTGCCTCCTGGGTTCAATCAATTCTTGTGCCTCAACCTCCTGAGTAGCTGGGATTATAGGCGTGAGCCACCACACCTGGCTAAGTTTCGTATTTTTAGCAGAGACAGAATTTCACCATGTTGGCCAGGCTGGTCTTGAACTCCTGACCACAGGTGATCTGCCCACCTTAGCCTCCCAAAGTGCTGGGATTACAGGTGTGAGCCACTGTGCCTGGCTCATTTCTTACTTACCAGAATTATCTGAGACCTGTATACCTGCCTTGATTTTTACATATGGGGCAACTGAGGATAAGAAAGAATAAGTAACTAGCTCAAAGTAAAAAAAATGACTGTAGTTAGTTGCAATCTCAAGAGAGGGACCTACTGTTCTTTCAGAAAGGGGAATGTGGAGACCCCCTCCCCAGTCATATACAGACACAAATTCCTGTGTTCTTTAATTTGGCTGATGAGTTTTTTAGGGCACAGGCAAGATCTCTGAATGGGAGTTAACCCGTTGCATTTTGAAAATATGAAGCATCTGGGTCAGCTACAGTGGCTCATGCCTGTGATTCCAGCACTTTGGGAGGCCAAGGCAGGCGGATCGCTCGAGCCCGGGAGTTTGAGCCCAGCCTGGGCAACATGGCGAAACCCCATCTCTAAATGGGGTTTCTAAATACAAAATTAGCTGGATGTGGTGGCGCATGCCTGTAGTCCCAACTATTTGGAAGGCTGAGGTGGGAGGATCACCTGAGCCTGGAAAGTTGAGGTTGCAGTGAGCCAAAATCGTACCACTGCACTCCAATCTGGGCGACAGAGCAAGACCCTGTCAAGAAGAAGAAGAAGGAGAAGTAGGAGAAGGGAAGGAGAGGAGAAGGAGAAGGAGATCTGTATGAACATTAGATACTTCAAACATAGTACATCTTTGTTACTTCCCAGTCTTCCCTCCTCCCTTCTTCGTTTTATTTTAGTTTATTATTTTATTTTATTTTTGAGTTGGCTCAGTTCTTGTAGTTGAAATGGCTTGACGGTTATTACTGTTGTGTGAATTTGCTGTTTGATTTGATTGTTTCCTCAGTTGGTTCTCACAAATGATGGTAACCTCCCTTTGTTGCCTTCCTCTTTTTTTTTTTTTTTTTAACCTATTAATAAAAAGCTCTCTCCCTGAACATCATGGCACTGGCCAAATTAAACATACTGATATGAAAGAAATAACTTGAAGGCCACACCACTTGAGTGGTGAGTGGTGAGTGGGGGCTCCACTGTTTAGCCTCAGTGGTGAGTGGGGGCTCCACTGTTTAGCCTCAGGGGCTGAGTTGATGGTCTTTGGTATTATTCAACTCAAATCCAGGGGATCATCAATAACGATGATGATAAAATAGCCTCAATAATAGGGTAGAAAAGTGATAGAGACCTTTTGGATGACTGGCTTTCAAAGCTCCAGGAAAATTAACTATTAGTCCCTAGGGGAGTGCCTCCTATGGAGAGCAATTCTAAAAGAAATTTGCAGACTTCTATTTAGACTGGCTGCCTGGGGAGGAAGGGAAGGAGCAATGAGAGGCAGGAGAGGGAAGGTGGAGAGGTGAAGTACGGGTGATACTTCAAAGGGAAATACTTAGGTTTCAAATCAACATTCCAAAGTTATCACAAACGGGTTTGTGTGTTTGCAAAAGAGTCGTCCTTCCTGGAGCTTCCTTCAAGTGCACCCTTGTTTGACCTTCTGCATATTTGTACATTTTCTCTAATTTCATTTAAAATATAACCCAAGGTGGGTTAGGAGAGTCCACACATCATTCCCCTTTCACTTCCAGAGAGCAGCTCTTAGGCCAAGTCATCACGAGAGCTGAGGCCCTGTGATCTGTCCTATTGCCTTTGTCTGGAGATCAGGCCAAAAACTTGTAATGAATATTCAAATACTAATTTATGTTCTTGTTTATATTGTACAAAAACAAACAAAAAAGTGCATCCTTCTAGGTTCTTTTCCTGACATTGTAGAGAAGTGAAAAAAACCTTGGAGTCGAAAGACGTGGGTCCAACACTTGACCTTCTACTTATTAGTCATGGGACCTCTCTGAACCTCAGTGTTCTCATTTATAAAATGGGGAAAATAATGTCTATCAGGAAGCATTATTATGAAAATCAAATGCAATTGTGTGTGTGAAGGCTCTTGACAAATTATTTAGTGCAATGCAGATATAAGTATTTATTGTTGCATCAGACAGGAACCAGACAGTTTTGGAGACTTACAAAATTTAAATGAATTAGCGTGGAGAAAGTCCCTGAGATAACAAAGAACCACAAATACATAGGGAACAATAGGAAACCATAAATTGTTTTAGAGCTTTAAAGAACCTTAGGAACATCCCTCAAGTTACAGATAAGGAGTTTGAGGCACTACATTTTACCAGGTCCAACACTTCATAGGTCTAGAAGTCACGTCTTATATTTCCCAATTCAAAGCTTGTTCTGTAGTAAAACAGAGTTCCAAAGGATTAATAAAGGGCCCCTTAAACTGTCCTCTTCAAAATGTCTATACATGGTCATATATGGAAACCCCCAAATAAACAACTGTTTGAAGTAAAACCTTGGAAAAACAAAAAAGCTAAAGGTTATACACTCAGAGTGCATTCCTAACAAATGGCAATCAATAGACTAGCTCATTAAGCAAATTTTATTTGCACTACAGCTTTAATTATGGCATGATGTTGAAATTGTATAACCTCCTATGAAGCACACAAGAAAATAATCACTAGCATTAGATAACATTCTTACAGGGGACATAGTTCTTAAAGGACTCACAAACTAAGGAGTTTGTGATGTGAGTTTGTGAGTAATGAAGAGAGAAGAGACATATATTTCAATTACACAAAGCTCTGAAGCTTGGTTCTGTATAGGTTGGATAAGGGAAGGATGCTTTCTTGAGGGCTTGTGGGAAAAGTAACATGGTGAAGATAGTATTTAAGAAGGCCGGAGGACAGACAGGGCTTTCATGATTGGAGTTGAGTGGTAGCGGTGGTCCATCTGTTCAGGGGGAAGAGTTGCCTGGCTGGGGAGGACAAGAAGAATGGCTGGGCTGGATCACTGGGTTTTTATTGGGGTGTTCTGGGAGATAAGAAAAATAAATATGATAAATCAAAGCATATTCCATAAAGCATTCCTGATGTGTGAACCACATCTAAAATAATTTCTATCATCACTATTCATATTTGCTATTATGAAATCAAAGTCCTCTAGAAAATGTGTACTATGAATGTAATGGACTGTGGCAGCCACAGATTTTGAGCACTTGGCATGTTTGTCCATCTTCCTTTTTCTGGATCCTTTATAAATCTCCTCTCTTCTGTATGATGCTAATGGGGCTCTTTGTCACTCAAAGGGGAAGTAACATACACCAAGTTTGACCAGCCATGGTACATTGCATTAGACATGGTGATTGGTTCAGAGAGGAGCATAGGGACCACACCAGACCAATCAGAGTCATTTTCAACCAGGAATCTTGGGAATGAGCAGCGTTTGCCCTTGAGTTTGCTAGAACAGGAGGATGTAAATCTTGACTGGCATGTGGGAGTTACAAAGACTCTCTCCTTCAACAAAATTTAGTTAGGCTCCTCTGAGCCCTCTTCTCAACTAAACCTTGACCTTGGGCTTTTGTGCCTATTCTGTCCTTGCTGGGCCTGCATTGCCCAATCTTAGCAAGAATCCTGCTAAGTCAGTTTGGCAAGAATCCCTCCACCTTTGATATCTATTCATCCTTGGTATCTGATCAAGTTCTTTAACCCCCACCATTGATATATAGGTCCTTGATCTGCCTTTAGCGAGAATCCTGTTAGGTTGGTTTAGCAAGTATCTCCCTACCTTTGATGTCTTTTCTAAGTAATTTTCCATTCACTCACCTCCTCACCCTGCTCCTTGGCTACAAATCTCTACTTGTACTTGTTTACTGGAGTTGAGTCCTATCTCTCTATCCTATTGCAATAGAGTTGACTGTTACTGCAATAGTCTTGAATAAAATCTTCCTTGCCATTTTAACAAGGGTAGTGATAAGTTTTTTCTTTAACAGAGTGTAGAGTCCCCTCAGTCCCCCCACTTTCTTTCTGTGTCCTGGCTGAAAATCAGACTGCCTTGACTGCTCTGTGACCCAGGCAGCTGCAGGTTTTTCCCATAGGCTTGAACTCAAACTGGGGCCTTGAAAATTCCCAGGCACAGATATAAAGGTATCTAGGTTGTTTCCCAAAACACTGAAAGAAACTGGCCCTGGGCCCTGAGCCAAATTCCTTAAACCCCAACCCCCGCACTGCCAACTTACCCATGTAGAACATCCTTTTTCTCTCGCTGTCCATCATGAGGATATGCTGCAGCACTCTGTATGCAAGTTCCCCTCATGAATGCTTTGGGTGGCTCACCCTGGCATTTAGTGCTTCTTTCTTTGGAATTCCAACTGGCCCCATCTCAGGATGGTTTGGGGGACTCCCTGTGGGAACTCCCCTGCCACTGCTTTTGGGGTGATCTAGTGCATTCAGCAGATGAAACACAGGGGCTAACAGAACTCAGCAGTGTTGAAAGATGGGGAGGCAGATAAATGACCACATTTGAGACCCTGTGCCCAAAAGCCAGATGCATCTAGGACTTTCTAGTTGTGTGAGCCACTTGTCTCCTTTTTGATTAGCCTAGATAGTATTGGGTTTCTTTCACTTGTCATTGAAAAAGTTTCAATAAATATAACAAATTTTCATTACTCCAGGAAACTAGACACAGAGAATTGGCCAAGGTAGCATTCAAGACAGAAATCCAAGAATGTCCAGATTTCCTCAGGCTCTCCTCCAATGGCAATGGGAATAACAGTTGGTATTTCTTATGAGCATTTTGTTCTTTCAAAAAATTAACATTTTAAAAACATTTGTTGGAAGACAGATACTGAGCTGCATGGTTTTACATAGGCCACTTTATTTAATCCTGCCTTTTACAGAAGTCCTTATTTTACCTAACACGTAAATAAGGCACTGAAGTCCAATGTGCTTTAATGAACATTGGACTGTCTGCCTTCAAATTCAAACCATAGTTTCTTTCCTCCACACTTCTCTAAATATCCTTTGACAAGGAATTTTTTTACTTTGTTTCTTTTTTCCCTTTGTTAAAAATTGGGGTGAAAATTTACAGTTGTAGCCATTCTACATTGATTCTTGATTAGTTTCTTCAAACTCAAGCAAATATGATAGAAAAGAATGAAACAATCTTAAATTTATCATACTTAATTTCTGTCCTTCCTTTAGTAACAATAAAATGTATACCTAATAAAGTGAAATGAGGCCTTAATGGGCAGAGACATTGCACACTCCCTAGAAAGCTCTATGATGTTCCCAGGATTTTACTGCTTGATTGCATTGAAGTGAGAGCCCAAAGTGTAGACATTTGCACAGCACAGGGACAACATTCCACAGGCCCCTTGTGAAAGCACTTTTACTAACTTTCAAACTGGACAAGCAAAGTTTCTGTTTTATGAGGGTTTTCTTTAGCCAAAAAATATTTTGACCCATCTGGAAAGGAGACAATAACTATTGTGAATCTCTTTGAATCCTAAAGGCATAATTTTCACAGTTGGATACCAAAATTATGTTCCCAATCTTAAATCTGAATAAAGTTACTTTTTAGATTTTTTTATTTTAATTAATTGATTAATTAATATTTTTGAGAAAGTGTCTTACTGTGTTGCCCAGGCTAGTCTCAAACTCCTGGGCTCAAGTGATCCTTCTGCCTCAGTCTTCTGAGTAGCTGGGACTACAGGCACAGGCCACCATGCCCAGCACTTACTTTTAATCTATCTGTGTTTTAAAAAGGATGTGTATCTGATTCATTTTTTTGAACCAATGTATCTTTAAAAATAATTTTCATATGTTTCCTCTAGAAGAAAAAATACAGATTCATATTTGTTACCTTATAAGAAAGCCATGCTGTTCATAAGTAATGTCTACACAAAAAGCACTATCTGGCATTGTTATTAGCATTGCCAGATAGTTTGTTTGATTTGGTACTGTGAGTGACACATTGTTTAGATGGTTGCATAGCTTGTTAAACTTCTGACCAGGTCTTCCAGTTCATTCTAGAAGGGTCAAACACAGCATTTTGCATAGTGCCCTGCATATCTTATATACTCAATAAATGAACCATTATAATCCAGTCTATTGTGGCTTCGGATGTCTTACTTTCAGGTGGAGCAGGAAACAAGATAGAGAAAAGGTGAATGACAAAGAGATACATCAGAGAGACTTACACTGTGATTATAGTCTTACAATATAAGGTACATAGTATCACAAAAACTGGCAACATTAACTCATCTGTGGCATTGAGTGGGTTGTTATTTACAATTGTTTCTCTTTTCTTGAAAAACAAAGCAATACAAATCAAAACAATCCTGCTCATTGCAGGCTTTTGCAAACATGAATATTTTCCAGTAATAATATAGTGTTAAAGTTTCAAATCATGGAAATATAATATTCAAAATGGTTTACATCTCTCTTTTCCCCATCCATCCCCTCTACCCACATTTCATCCTTTACAAAATTAAAAAAAAAACATAAAAGCATATGTCAAGCATGTTTCAGTATGTGCCAATTTTAGGGACAAACCCAGGATCCATTAATCACTTCAATACACAGTTCCAACATGAAACAAGAACCAAATTCCATCTCTCCCTTTTAAAAATAGACAATTTCAGAGCAGTCTTAGTTTCACAGTGGAAATTGAGCAGAAGATACAGAGAGTTCCCACATACCTTTTGCCGCCATACATGTACAGCTTCCCCAGCTAGCAACATCCCCCACCAGAGTGGAACATTTGTTACGATGGATATATCTACACGGACACAGCATTATCACCTAAAGTCCATATACAGTTTACATTAGGGTTCATTCTTTGTGTTGTATAGTCTGTGGATTTTGACAAATGTATAATGACATGTATCCATGATTATAGTATCATACAGAATAGTTTCACTGCCCTAAAAATCCTCTGTGCTCTGCATATTAATTTTCTCTCTCCTGCCCCTGGCTGAATTTTTTTTTTTTTTTTTTTTTTACTGTCCCCATAGTTTTGCCTTTTCCACAGTGTCATACAGTTGGAGCAAATTCCCCTTTAAAGTAACTCAGACCATCAATATTAAACACAATTGTTTATGAATATCTACAAAACCAAAAATCCTTTATGTTTATCTGCTCCCTAATGTTATAATCATATACTGGATAGGTCAACCACTTTGGGGGAGTTAAATCTTGAATTCCCATTTCTGCTTCCAAAGTTGAGACATAATTAGTTTAGAAATGAATTCCTAGGTCAGGAATGTAAGATTTTTTTAATAAAAGAAAAATCAATTAATGTTAATTAGAAGAAATATCATGTAATCATGTCAATAGATGCCTAAAAGGTATTTAATAAAATTAAATATTCATGATTTTAAAATCTTGATAAACAAGGAATAGAAAAAACTTCTTTAATGTTTCATGAAGAATATTTACAAAGAAATTGCAGCAAATTTCATACTTAATGGTGACATATTAAATGTATTCCTTTAAAAATCATGTGTAAGAGAAGAATTACTGCCAGTAGTTCTATTCATCATTATATTATTATAGGAATTGGAAAGAAAGAAAAAAGAACTCTCATTATTCATAGATAATATGATTATCTATGTAGAAAACTCCAGATCATTTGCAGATAAAGTTTTACAATTGCTGAATACAAAATAAGCACACAAAATTAACTGTGTTTCTTTTTACCAGTAACATACAGAAGATAGAAGAAAAGGAAAAATTATAATAGCATCATAATTTTAAAGTATTTAGGAATGATTTCCACAGAGCTTTATGGAAATAATTACAAAGCTTTACTGAATATCATTAAAGAAGATTAATAAAATGGAGTATCACACAATATCCATAGATGTGAACACTTAATTATCTCTTGCTGCATAACCAATTACCCTAAACTTAGTGTTTAAAACAACAAACATTTATTAACTCACAGTTTCTGCAGGTCAAGTATTCAAGAGAATCTTAGTTATATGGTTCTGTTCATGGTCTTTTGTGAGGTTGCAATCAAGATGTCAGCTGAGGATGTAGTGACCTGAAAGCTTGACTGGGGCTAGTGGATCTACTTCCAAGCTCACTTACACTGCTGTCTGCAAGAGACTTCAGTTCCTGACTGGCTGTTGGCTGGAGGCATCAGTTCCTCAAAACATAGGTCTTTCCATATGGCAACTTGATAGTTGGCTTCCTCCAGAATCAATGATCCAAAAGAGAAAGTCTCAAAGTCATACATCATCATTTATGCTTTTTCTAACTGTTAGAAACAAGTCACTAAGTCAAGCTCACACTCAAGGGGAGGAGAATTAGTCTCCACCCTTTAAAGGAAATGTCAAAGAGTTTTTGGACATATTTTAAACTACCACAACACCCAATATTATAAAGATATCAGTTGTCTACCAATTTATCCATAGATTCAATGCACTCCCAATGAAAAGCTTAATGGATATAGTCTAAAACTTAACAAACTGATTGTTTATATAGAAGTACAAATGGTCAAGAATAGCCCATATAGTCTTGTCTGAAGAAGAACGTGATGGGAGAACTTGCCTTTCTAGAAATTCAGAGTATTCTACAACTCTAATAATTAAGACTGTGACATAGTGCCTAGAGATAAAGAAGTTGACTAGTTTAACACAAGATATAGAGCCACACATCTGGAAATCTGATTTCTGGAACAGGTAGCATTGCAAATCAATAGGGAAAAGGTATACTTTTCAATAAATGATTTGGTGACGATTTTTTATCCACATGTAAAAAATTACATACAAGTTGCTTGTAAATGGATGATAAATCTAAATGAAAAAAGCAGATTATAAGACTTGTAGAATGTAATATAGGAAAATAATTTCTTTTTTTAAGAGAAAGACATGAATATGTTTTATCTGTATACTCAAAATCTAGCAAAGGGAGGGCAGAGATGAGAACATCTCTACATTGTATCACAATTGTAAATACATTGAAAAGTTATTATTCATGATCATACAAGAAAAGGTAAAGACAATTTGACATCCATACATTCAGTATTTTTGTTCTTCCCTGTAGTTCTATGCCTTTTAGTGAGATCTCTAAGAACTTCAGGATGAAATTTAAGATTTGTTTGTTTTAACAATCAGGAACAGTCAAACAGATCTATTTTTCTCTAATACTAAGTGGATGATTAAGAGTTGAAGAATAGAGTGGGTTTTGAAAAGTTCTACACATTATAAATAGATATAACTTTAAAATAGAAATTTCTCAATTACACATATCAGAAGGTAGGATCCTCTTAGGTCCTTAAAGGATGTATGGATTTCTTAAATAAGACATAAAATGTACAAATGATTAAGGAGAAGACTGATAAATATGGCTTCTTTTATTAATAAATTAAGAACTTTTATCTACCAAAAAACATCATAGACTTCCACTTTAATCCATACTAATTTTCAAACTGGGCAAGCAAGGTTTCTGTTTTATGAGGATTTTCTTTAGCCAAAAAATATTTTGACCCAGTGCAACTGCAATCAACTTGCTTTCTCACCTTGAACAACTACAAAACTGGACAAAACATAGGAAAACAACTATTTTTATCCATTGGAAAATAGGTGTAAAGTTGTAATCCATAAAAAGAAGAGAAATAAACAAGGTGGGTTCTATGATTGCTCTGGCTTTCTACCTGGGTCACTTTCTGAAATGTCACACAGTATTGGGGAATTCAATTAGATCATGGCAGTCTCTATAAATTGAGGAAACAGAGATCAGAGTTCAGGAAGATTGGGCAGCTAAAATTTGCAGAGCAGAGTACTGGAGAGGAGGGAACTATGCAGAGACAGAGCTCTAGAAATACCCATGGACTCCTTGAAGCTTTGGCTCAACTGCATACATGCAGGATAAGATTCCACAAGAACCACTACGAGAGAGTGGTAAGCTGAACAATTCTCAGAGTTCACATGGGACTGACCAACCTAAGTGGAGAGACCTCACAAAACACGTGGGCATTCAGTAGAGACCCAAAAGTGCTGAGCATGTGATTGAGACCTCTTCTTAGTAGTAGATAAAAACTGGTCCTGGACAAACCTAAACCCACCATAACAAAATTTAAAACCAAGCCTCAAAAGCATCGAACAGATTAACATATAACCAAATGCTAAATAAAAACTCAACATTCTTTAAAAGAAGAGACAAAAAAATCCGGAAAACAATGTAAAATTCATAATGTCTGGGATCTATTAAAAAATTACAAAAAATGCAGATAACATTTAAATATGACTCATAATCAGGCAAAAACTCCGTTCATAGATAGAAGCCTCAAAATGACAGAGATGATGTAATAAGCAGAAGACAAGGACTTTAAAACATAGTTATTATATATATGGTGAGCAATTTCATAATGAACATAATGAGAAAAATGGAAGATATAACAAGAACCAAATTGAACTTCCATAGATGAAAATTTGATTTCAAAATTCTCTTGAAGGGCTTAATAGCAGGTTAGACACTGCAGATGAAAATATCAGAGAACCTGAAGACATAGCAACAAAACCATTCAAACTACAGCACACAGAGAAAAAAGGGCTGAAGAAAGAAAATGGAACTTCAGTGACCAGTGGGACAATATTAAATAGTCTTGCATATGGACAGTTGGAGTCCCAGAAAGAGAGACAGGCAGGAAAAATGCTGGAAGAAATAACAGCCCCACATTTTCTGTATTTAATGAAAACTATATATTCAAAGAATCTCAACAAAACCCAAGCAGGGGAAACACAAAGAAAATCACACCAGCGCATATCATAATCAACTTTCTGAAAACCAGTAATAAAGAAAAAGTTAAAGAAGCAGATAGAGCAAAAAGACATGTTATTTATAGGAAACGTTGTAAGAATAACTGCTGACCTCTCAACAGAAACAATAGAAGCCAGAAGAAAAAGCACATCTTACAGGGCCTAAAGAAAAATTGGTCAATCTAGAATTCTATATTAATGAAAATACACTTCAAAAAAAGTGAAATGATAATCTTTCAGACAAACAAAAGCTGAGAGAATTTGTTGCCAGCAAGTCTGCCATATAAGAAATCTTAAAGGATGTTCAGGCTGAAGAAAAATAATACCAGATGGAAATGTGGATCTATACAAAAGAATGAACAGCACAGGGTGCGGTGAATATTTGTGTAAATACAAAATATCCTTTCTCCTTTGAAAAAAAAAAATCCCAGTTCTGTAACAGATAATTGACCGTTTAAAGAAAAAAAAAAAAAAAAAGCAATGTATTTCAAGTCAAGTTGTCTCCTACATAGAAATAAAATGTATGGCAGCATCAGCACAAGAACAGGAAGGGGGACTCAGAAGGCTCCTGTTGGAAAGTTGGCACACTATCTGTGAAGTGCCTTGATGGTATTTAAAGTGAACTGGGACAAGTTAAAGATGCATATTACAAACCCTAGAGTAACCACTAAAAAACTAAAACAAAGAGGAATGACTAATAAGCTTATTGTGGAGATAAAGTGAGGCAGGAAAAGAAAAAAAAAACAAAAACAAATAACAAATTGAGACAAATAGAAAATAAATAGAAATCTAGTTAGATTTAAACCCAACCATATTTATGATCCCATTCAGTGAAATGGCCTAAATATTCCAATTAAAAGGCAAAGATTGCCAGACTAGATAAAAGATGCACTTTAAATATATTATAAAGACAGGATTTTAACATGAAAGGTGCAAAAGCTGCCACATAGAGTGTGAAATAAAAACCCAAAATTTGGGAGAAGATACTTGCACCTCAAGTAATTGAAGAAGGATTATTATCCAGTGTATAAAAATAACTCCTACAAATGAATAAGAAAGAGGTAAATAATCCAATAGAAACAAAAGACAAAAGATTTATGGAAGAACTTCACAGAAGAAAAACCAACCAACATATGAACATATGCCAACTGTATTATAATCTGTAAGAACAAATTAATCTAGGACATAACAATTTTAATTTAATATATACCTACAAGATTTTAAGAAGTGGAGCAATATATGCACTTCTGCACTGTTGGTGGCACTGTAAATTTGATCATTTTCTTAGGAAAATATGTTTGTATTATCTCAAAAACTTGAAGGTACACATGCTCTATGACTCAGAAGTTGCATCCTAGAGTACAAACCCTTGAGAGGTTCTTGGGCTTGTATATCAAGAGACATGAACATGAATTAAAAAGTAGTATATTTATAACAGCAATAAAACTGGTTACAACCTAATCATCCATCAATATTGCACAGATAAATAAAATTGCAATATATTCACACAATAGGAGACTATACTACAATAAAAATTAATGAACTAAAACTACACTCAACAGCATATATGAATTTTAGGAACACAGTATTAACAAAAGTAAATTGTAGAATCATACACTTAGGATGATTGTGTTTAATTTTCAAGAAATTCCTCTCATACATGACTCTCATACAAATATGGAAAGAATGTGTAGAAGGAAAAATTATTCAATTTACAAAAGAGAACCAGCAGGATGGCAAAGCTGCTTCAAAGACCATTTGAAGAACAGAGATTTATGAAGTTGGGAGAAGGCTGAAATGCATTTGCAAAGTTAGAGATAAACCTGGTTATATCCCACAGGGCAATAAAATAATAACTTTTGGGGTTATCTTCTCAACCCAGCAGAAATACATTTCATCTATACTGGAAAAAAAATGTGCAAGTTAACATGTAACTTTCCAGAGTCTGGGCCCTGGTCAATAGTAGATAAAGAGAATTATAGTCATCTAGAGAATTTAATGCTCCTTGGTTAGCCTGTTGGGTAATGTTCCTATATGGCATTGAAAGGACACAAGGTCAGTTGTAAGTGGTGTGTGTATTTTTCTTAACAATTAAGTTTATAAGAATTTCAAAAAACTTAAAACCAAACAATATTTTTTACAAATACAAGTGATAAAAACTACAAGCAAGAAATGAGAAACACAAAATTCAGAATAGGATTTACCTCTAGAGCAGTGGTTCTCAACTAGGGGTGATTTTGGTTCCTGTGGACATTTGGCAATGTCTGGAGACATTTTTGGTTGTTACTACTGGGGGAGAGGGTGCTACTGACATCTAGTGGGTAGAAGCCAGGGACGACGTTGATGAACATTTGACAATGCACAGGACAGCCCACACAGCAAAGAATCATCTGGTCTCAAAGATTAGTAGTACTGAGGTTAAGAAACCTTGAAAAAGGGAGTGAATTTGGGGTGAGGCACATAGGGAACAAAATAATGGTAACATTCATTTTTCTGAAGTTGATTCAGTGATGCAAACACATGAATATATTCTGAAATGATTTAAAAAAACATGTAGTTTTTAAAAAATTTCTACTCAATAATTAATAAACACAATAAAGAAGAAGAAAATGGAACTGAATGAGGTGGCTCATGCCTGTAATGTCAGCACTTTGAGAGGCCAATGTGGGAGGACTGCTTGAGCCCAGAAGTTTGAGACTAGCCTGGACAACATAGAGACCCCATCTCCACAAAAAATACAAAAATTAGCAAGGTGTGGTGGCGCATGCCTGTAGTCCCAACTACTTGGTAGGCTGAGGTGAGAGGATTGCTTGAGCCCAGGACGTCAAGGCTGTAGTGAGCTTTGTTCATGCCATTGCACTCCAGCTTGGGTGACAGAGTGAGAATCTGTCTCAAATAAACAAATAAGAAGAAAATGTTGGGTCAACAGAACTTTGGACTCCTTGGACATGAAGCTTGGGGATGAACTTGCTGTTTTGAGCAATTGGATAAATGGTGGTACTATTTAAGGCTACACTTTTTTTTTCCTGAAAGAAAAGCCTGCCCAGAACCTATTTCTAGACACTTAGCATTTTATTGAGATGGAAAAACAGCTCTTCACAATTAGAAATATTGTGAAGACAACCATAAATGCAGACTGCATTTGTGAACTATGACAAGCCTACTAACTTTGAGATTTCTGAGTCAATGTCGTTTTAAATCCTGCTGGCCACGAGTCACTGTTTCACCTTCTCTTGGGGAGTGTTAAAAGAGTAAATCCAGCAGTAAGGCTGAGACCTTTTAGCACTGGAAACATCAGATGAGCAGAGGCCCCCAAGATGTCACAGCTCAGGCGCCTGTTAGCCGGCTTCAGTGCCCTCCTGGAGCTAGCTGGCAGCATGAGTCAGTGTCAACTAGAGGATGGAGGCAGGTGAAAGCAATTCCCAGTAAACCCAAAGCCCAGACCAATCAGATTCTCCAGGGGGTGGGCCTATGGCATTTCTAGCCTCATTCTGAACTCCCACATAAGTTCATGGTTACCCTGGGCTTTAAATGAATGAAAATCAAGTTTTCTGTGATTAAAAACAAATGCTATATTTGGTGCCACAGTTGCAGAGAGCTGAAGGTCTGCTATGTGTATCTTATACTGGAATGAACCGGAGGAGACAGAATGAGATATGGAATTTAGGGAAACATGTGATCTTTTTTACTTTTGGATTATACTCTGATTTTCCCCTTAACCATGTAGTTGAATTTTCACACATGATAACAATAATTTTCCTTGCAGCAGATGGGGTATTTTATGAAAGGGGTTTGCACCTTATTTTATCTTTCATATGTCTAAAAATTATACATAAAAACCCCAAATGTGAGCAGTTCACCTAAACTCTGCCAACCCTTTGTGTTTTTAAACAGCCAACCCAGAGGCAGTGGGACTAGTCAAGTCTTAAAAATGTGTAATGACCCTCATTACAGAAATTTGAAATGCTGTCCAATCTCAACCCAAATGTTTTTTGGGGAAAAAATCTGCCCAATGCTAGATTTTGGCACAGAAGGATGATATGCTGTGAGTCCAAAGGCCAAGCCAACAGCGGCTCAACGAAGGTGGAGCTCGCTCAGGGTTCATTCCATTTAAAATATGTGCCATATTTGAAAATGGGATCCTTACCTGAGTACACTCCCCTGGTAAAGATGACAGCTGTGGCCTTTGTCTAATAGAATTGCTTTGCTGGATTTCAGCAGTTTTGAAAGTCTAAATACATAAAAGATGAAAAAGAGGGAAAGATCCCTTTCAGACGTAGCCATGATGCTTGGGAAAATTCTTGGGTCACAGAATGGCAGAGACTGAAGTGTTTTCTACCCTGAATTTGAAGGACAGGAATGTATATAATGAAAGACTGGGTATTGAAAGAATTCTGTCCCACCTATTAAGTCCCTGTGTGATCCTGAAACTTTCTCCTCCTTGCTCTTGATCCACTTTCCTATTTTGTGAGATGAGTGTTTCAGACCCGTAATCTCTGGGGTCCCTTCCATCTGTAGCACTCCATGATTCGAACAGCTAATGAAGTTTCATCTGCCAGAATATTCTTTCTTCTCCCACTTCGCTTGCATTTTACGGTTCATATGAAACTATAAAAAATGTATCTATAAGGCTTACTGCCTATAAATTTTGCTGTTAGCCCAATATGTGTGAAGTAGCTCAAATGAATTTTGGCAAATTTTGGTGTAGGTTGTTGGACCTCAGAGGTGGGAAGTGGTGATGGAAATGGAAGAAATGAAGGGAGATTTAGCCCCTTCTTTGGGTTTGTTTAAAGGCCAGTCAGTGCACAGAGAAAATGATGGATGAATAGGACAGATCTTACCCAGACTTCACAGAGAAAGACAAGACTGGGCGTATACTTGGTGCTGGGCAGAGGACAGCAAAACCACTCCATGAGTGTCTGGTTTGTGGGAAGTGAGTATGGCTGAAATTTATCATTGTCCAGTTGTATTGCTTATCTATTGCTGTGTTTGTCTCAGGGCATGGCTTAACTGGGTCCTCTGCAAGGCTGTATCATGGTGGTGGCCAGGGAGGTCAGCACCTCCCAGGTGCAGGTAGGAGCTATTCCCAGCTCATTCAGGTTGTTGGTAGCATGCAGTTCCTAGCAAGTCGTTGAGCTGAGGGCCCCAGTTTCTCCCAGGCCGGTGGCCACTTATCCACATGGTCCTGTCCACAGGCAGCTCACAACATGGCAGCTTGCTTTTTCAAAGCCAGCAAAGAGAGAGGGAGATGCCAAGGAGACTGGCACTCTGTCAGGTACAGGTAATCATGTCCCTCCTATCACCTTTGCCATAATGAATCTAACCACTCTATAAGAGGCAAGTTGCAAGTCCTACCTACACTCAATTAGAGGGAGTTACACAAGAGCGTGGGCACTGGGATCCAGGCAGCAGGGCATGGGGAGCCACACTACAGCCCGTCTGCCACAACAGCTACTCCCAGGGTGGTCCCTGATAATTAATTACATAATCAAGCCACTAATCCACTAAACAGACATCCACTGGGTATTTATCATAGATTGGCCCTGTGTTGGGTGCTAGAGCATGCAAAGAAAAAGAACCATGGTCCCTGTTGCAGGAGTACCCAGATGAGGGGGGATCCCAGCTTCCTCCCACACTTCAGTTTTGCTGTTCTGTGGGTGACTGCAGTGACATTGCAGCTGCAGCTGTGCTGAGCCTGTATTTGGCACTCCCCTTCACTCAGGACTGCTGGGCTGGCTGGGAGCTCCTCAGCCTTCAGAGTGTGCTGTCTCAATGACCTCCAAAGCTTGCAGCTCCTCCTGTTGGTCACCTGTGGCTGGGCTGCCCCTGCTTAGCCCTGACTCACTTCCCAGCAGCCAGAGGGCCCTACCCAGAGTCCATCCAGCTGCCTTCTCAGAGCTCATTCCAGAACCTCTGCTGGCGCGGTGGGTCAGGCTGCGGGGTGGGAATGCTGCATGTTCCTTGAGGTTTCTCTAGACCCAATGCATCCACCTTTGCAAGTAATTCACACCCCTCCTCACAAGATGTGGAATCCGAGATGAGAATTCATGTGAAGGTGATTTTGAGGAAAAAACTATAGGTCAGGGGAGACATGGGACTAGGTTGTGGGGACTAGTGAGGGTGCAGCATCAAACCAAGCCCCATGGAGGGAAGCTCTGGAGACAGAGGAGTTATATTCAGGGCAAGGGACCTGGGGACATTAATTAATTGCCCAATTTCACATATTGCTCTAACACTCTGTTTAAATTTCCCCCTTGTATGAGTTCTAACTTAGTCTTTAGAATTTAGATTGAGAATAGGTTTGTCAGTCTCATCACTATTGACATTTGGGGCCGAATCATTCTCTCTGGTGAGGGTCATCCTGTGCACTGCAGGATGTTTAGCAGCATCCCTGGGATCCACAAACTAGATGCAAGGAGCACCCCCCTTCTATTTGTGACAACCAAAAATGTTTCCAGACATTGCCAAATGTCCCCGCGGGGGCTGGGGGTGGGGACAAAATTGCCTCTGGTTGAGGACCACTGCTTTAGACTGAAAACCCTGCCAAACCTGGACTCCATGTTTCTTTCATGTCACTGCGAGTGATCAGGAAGGAGGAAGCATTGCAGGTTTCTCATCTCCACTATTGAACTAGAAACTTCTTGAGGGTACACTTTGTCTGCCTCAAATAGTGCCCATATGGTTTCAAAAAAGGTAAAAAATAAAGGAAACCCCTTCCTATCAAATATAGTTTTAACCAGAATCATCTAGTCAGTGATATCATACATCTAGATGCCTTAGATGCTTGTTGTTGAGTAACAGTTTCTGCAACAAAAGAGAGAAGGCTCCACCCGACACAAGTCTCCACTGGTTACTAAAAGCAAAGAGTCCAACACCTGTCTCCAGAAATAGTAAATGATGAGATCTTGAAGGAAGAGAATCGACTACCTATTTATTCACAACCTGAAACAACATGAATTGAAAGATAACCCAGTTGGAGACCTTTTCAACTCCTGTCTATAAACATTATCATTTTTACTGTGGTTGCTCTCCCTCTTCCCACAGTGTATACCCTCTGCAAATAGAAAAAGGAGAGGTTGAAAATTCTCCCTCCCTCCATTCCTTTCTACCTCCTCCTCTTCATCCCCCCCCCCCCCAACTTCTTCCTTTTCCTTTGATTCTCTTTTGCTGAATTAGGTGTTTAAATTTTTGCCCATAGAATAAATGCTAAGATCACAGATGGGTTCAGGAAACTAAAACAGAATGAAACTTTACCCACTAGATGAAGGCAGATGGTGGAAAGGAAGCCACTAACAGTGAAATACCTATGTGAGAGAATTGACTTAGTCAGTTTCACCCCAACAAAACAATCCCTCAAATGCATCCATGAGGTGATGAATTTTCATTAGAAGCATTTGGGAATGGTAGTGGAGATTCATTAATGTAACTCTTAGTTCTATTATCCTTTTGAATGCCTCCCCGGATTTCAGAATAACTGTAAAAGAAAATGAAGGCATGAAAGAGGCAAAAGAGTTTCAGAGTCCTGTGTGATCCCCTCAGTAACATCACTATGCAAAGGGTATGCAGGCAGCATGAAGAATGGGCCACATTTACATTCCATGGCTATCTGGGCTCAGGTGTCTCCACATCCAGGTTCTCAGAGCATCCAGTTCCCCTTGGGGCACAGATCTGGGTTTCCTCTCCCCTGTGTTTCACATGTTGTGCTTCTTTTTTTTACATATCTTTAGTAGCCACCTGTGAAAAAGATGTCAGAGGAGTTTATTTATATATTTCCAAATCATTCCCAGCAAGGGCTTCCTCTGCCTCCACCCAGGAAATGGAGTTTGCTGAATTTTTCACTTTTCAAATTTGGCTCTGTGGATTACAAACATTAGTGTTGCTTCAGTTTCTCTTGCTAGAAAATACAGAATCTGTTTCTTTTTGTAAATTGTGTTTACAAAATGTTTTAGAATTTCTGACTAAGCGAAACTAAATTGTGAAAAGATCAGTTTCCGAAGTGTTTCACTTGGCGTTGAACTAGATGTTAATGCATCATTTATTTATTCCTGCAGAAAGTCTTTGAAATTTTTTATTTGAAAAGTCCTTTGAAAACAATTGTTGAGGTTCTGATATAAGTCAGGCATCACACCCAACACTGTGGGTTCAAAGATGTGTACAACAGTGCCCCTGCCCTGCAGTATTTTGTCATGTACTGGGGGAGTCAGAAATATAAATATCCTTTAGAATTATAAGGAGCTTGAAGGCAGGGACTAGCACGTAAGAGCTCAATCAATGCCTGTTAAGTATCACTAGAATGATCTTAAAAATCAGGCTTAAATAATAAAAAATGCCAAATATAATGAAACTGCCAAAATAACCATAGAAAGTTTAGAAAATAAACCTTGATGCAACATAAAGGAGATAAAGAGATGGAAGACAGCAATGTTGAAAACCCTCAGATATTTACTTTGTCAAGGCACAGAATTGAACCTAATGTAAGTTTTAGCTCCCACTGAAAGTTCTGTTGGCATCCCTAGTTGAAGGTTGAATTATATGAATTATGATCCTGGCCATCTTCACTGATCAAAAGAAAAGCCAGTTTTTCATTTGGAATAGATTAGTAGCCTCAAACATGAATTGATTGGAACACCACAGTCAATAATGCAGCGACTGCATTCACAATGACAGCCATTTAGTGCCCTCGTGAAACTAATCAGGATTTGTTTCCACCACCTATCAGCCTGACTCGGCAGTGAACCCAACCCTAAATTAACTATTCCTCTCATAAAACGAAATGCCAGTGTCTCCCTGTCTGCTCTTTTGGTTGTATATCCTTAGTCTTTCATCACTGGATGAAATTACTGTAGTATTCATGGCTAGCGTGCGGAACATCAGAGTTTTTGCAGTTCTTATTTCTAGAACCTTGTCATTCCCACAACTTCTTTAATAAGGCCCAACATTTGTATTCTTTTTAGCATATCTTCTTGGATACACTCAAAAAAGGCAGAGCAGCGTCTTTTAGAGATCTGAGTCCCTAACTTTGCAAGCAAATAGAAACCATTTTCTTAAAGGTCAAGAAAAGTGAATCCCTTTTCTTTTTTTCTTTCTTGGAAGTTACATTTTATAAATGGTTTGGCCAGATGCCCTTTAAATTAATAGCACACTTGTGAAAAGTCTTTTCCATGGAAGCAGATTTCATCACCACCAAATGTCACTAGAGTTTCTTTTTTCCTGAAGTCTGCAAAACCTAATTTGTGAAGAGTCAGTTTTGGAGGTGCAGGGTGGGGTGGGATGGCATATGCTTTGCCCTGGACCTGGCTCAAGGCTGGCATTAGAGAGCAGTCTTCCTCATGCCAAGCTGGTACTGGAGAATCCAGGCTGGATATCAAGTAAAACTTGCATTGTCCCGTGCTATGACCTCAAGTTGATTCTGGGTGCTTTTTACTTCATGTTCAAGCTCCTTTAGTCTAATTTCTGGACATCCAGTTGTACTTTTCTCTTCCAGGCAATCTTTAAGGTAAACACCTGGTGTTTTATTTGAAGAGCTACAACCTGAGCCTTCTTAATCAGTGTCCGCATTTGGGCTTTGCAGCTGGAAAGCATGTTCACTCATGCTGCATTTTTACCACACAGGAAATCCTCCGGGGGATGCTGGGTACATGTGGTACCTTTGAAGTACCACCAGCAATTTTCTCTTTCCTACTTTTCCTCTGTGTTTTGTTACATTATTTTAATTGATGTATTTTTTCTGATGTATTGTATCAAGAGAGCTTGAAGGATGATGTGTTTAGCACACAGTGTCTATTATGATTAAGTTTCTTTGCAGAAACACAACGCCTACATTATGACTCTGCTCACTACCCCTGGAGCTGGGTTACAATGATGCAAAAAACAATGCTTTACCATGCAGGAAAATCACTCAGACACCCCATATCTCATGTTCCTGCTCCAGAGCTGGAAATTTATAACTCAAATTTGTTTCACATTTTAAAACTCCATTATTTAAGGCATGTATTTCCTCCCTTTATGAGTCCTGTATGTCTAGGCAAGCCTTTGATGATACAAATTTCTGTGTACATTCATATACAAATGTAGTTTGTGAGTGAAATCCGACTTATTATTTATTGACAGAAGGGCTCCATAGCACTGATAAAACTCACTTAATTAGCACATAATTTAAGTCCAACAAAGGTAGAGACAAATATCAATCCTGCTAACGTGCATTTATATGTCAGTTTGAATTTCTTTTAGTGGTAAGTCCTTGAAACTTAAAAACACTGATATTTTCCTTTCTTCTTTATAGCTGCATTACACTTGAAAATAAGAAATGTCCAAAGACAACAGCAGGATTCTCTCTGCCTTGTAACTTGCTTCAGAGAAGAAAAATGAGAAAGATCCCCTTACTTTGCCAATAATATTTAAGTCCAACCAATTCACAAGGTCTCTGGAAGGAATCTTAATAATAAAAACACAACATTTATTTAAAACCACCAGGTTGCCAGGTGTGGTGGCTCACGCCTATAATCTCAGCACTTTGGGAGGCTGAGGTGGGTGGATCACTTGAGGTCAGGAGTTTGAGACCAGTCTAGCCAACATGGTGAAACTCCGTCTTCACTAAAAATACAAAAATTAGCCAGATGTGGTGGCATGTGCCTATAATCCTAGCTACTCTGGAGGCTGAGGCAGGAGAATCGCTTGAATCTGAGAGGTGGAGGTTGCAGTGAGCCAAAATTGCACCACTGCACTTCAGCCTGAGTGATAGAACCAGACTCCATCTCAAAAAATAAATAAATAAATACGCCACCAGATTTTCTTGTCTCATATATACATACTGAAATACTATTCAGTCATAAAAAGAATGAGATCCTGTCATTTGCAGCAACATGGATGGAACTGGAGATCATTATGTCAAGTGAAATAAGCCAGGCACAGAAAGACAAATATTGCATGTTCTCACTCATATGTGGGAAGTAAAATAATGGATCTCATGGAGGTAGAGAGTAGAATCGTGATTACCAGAGGTTAGGAAAGGAAGAGGGGAGAGAGGATTAAGAGAAGTTGGTTAAGGGGTACAAAAATACAGTTAGATAGAAGGAAGAAGTTCTAGTATTTGATAGCACAGTAGGGAAATTATAGTTAACAATAATTTATTGTATGTTTCAAAATAGCTGGAAGACAAGATTTATAATGCTCCCAACACAAAGACAAAGATAAATGTTTGAGGGATGGATATCCCAATTACCCTGATTTGATCATTACACGTTGTATACAGGTGTCAAAATACTACAGGTGCTCCCAAAATATGTACAACTATTATATATTAATATTTTAAAAACCACCAATTTTTTCACTTGAGGTAGAACAGCAAAGAGGCACAGCCTCAAATACTATTTTAGAAATAATGCCTGCAGAAGTGGATAAAAATAATTATGTATTTTCTGGCCATTTTGAGCCTTTCTTTTGGAATTTCTGAGTTGCTTTTTATTGTACAAGTGAAACATTGCTCTTAAAAAAACTTACCCCATCACATTTTTTCCTTTGATATTTAAATTGTGCTTAAATGAACCTAGAAACATACATTTCTCCATAAAAGCTCCAAATAATGAATTTGTGATGATCTTCTCTCTGCTTAAGTGGTCAGGGAAGCTCTGACCTTTGAAAAGGTGGAATAGTTTTTTGTGTGTTAAGTGAAGCACAAGCAAGAGACTAAATAAGCCAATTTATGTTTGATTTGATCTCAAGCATGTCAGAGTTGATTTATCCAACCCAGATTACAGTGAGAAAGAGGCAGAGAATTGCTGAGATTGAAACAAGTAAGAGTTGTTTTCAGGCTGAATAGTGCACAAAATCCATAAATAATTCTTAGATATATTTTCAGTGTAATGAATGAGATTCGGGAATTCAGTGCCATAGGTTGACATGAAGTATAGTTTGGACTACACAGCACAAAAGGTTCTGGAATTCACAAGATAAATGTTTTATGTTTACTGAGCTCAAAATGGCTACTTCCTAGTTTATGTTCCAAGAACAGGTGCATCTAGCTCCATCTTTTAGAATTTTAAATCTACACATTTAAGAGGACTACTAGTCCTGTGAGAAAACTTAAAAGTTGCTTGATTTACAACTTAATTTTTTTATTACTCTTGTTTTAAAATAAATTTTATTGTGTATATTTAAGGTATACAGCATACAGCATGGAATACATAGATAATAAAAAGATTACTACAGTGAAGCAAATTAACATATCTATTAAATCACATCTTTACCTTTTTTGTTTTAGTGGCAAGAGCAGCTAAAATCTACTCATTTCTTATGAATCCCAAATTCAGTATAATTTTATGCCATGTAGTCCTCATGTTGTGTGTTAGATCTCCAGATTTGTTCATCCTACATACCTGCTCCTTCGTATCCTCTGACCTCCATCTCCCTATTCCCACTCCTAGTTAGCTCCTGATTTACAGCTATCAAAAGGAATCCTCTGCTGCATTATTTACTATAAAACCGAAGTCCACTTAGGATCTGATGAGTCATTTGGTGCCTTTTTAGACTGGGCCCTTCTCTGCAGCCCAGAATGAATCATCTCTTGGGCCCCACGGGTCCTCACAGCCCCTCAACTCACGACTGCCTCAGCCTGCTCTTCTGCTTAGGTGTCAGGAAGCAGGACCATTCCATGGACATCTGAGAACATAAACTGCCAAAGCTGTTGGTTATAGGTCTGAGTGTGTCCAGGAGCTGTCACAAGAGCAAAATAAGGAATCTCACAGAGTCAGAGTTACTGGTGGAGACAGGGTTTGCAGGAAGGAAGCCAACCCTAGTTTTGTTGTTGCTGGCAGCCCCTTTCCTTTCTCTGCCTTCTGCTGCTGCATTGACCCTGGCAACTTGTCCAGGATGCTATGATTGAGAGATGGTGCCACAGAGGGTCTGAATCAATAGCTTCTCAAGCATGCTGGTTGTTTTTTTTATCAGTAAGTTTGTCTCTGTTCAAAGTTATTGTAAAGCTGAAGTGCTTTTGTTCTGCTAGAGAGATACAAGTCTATTCCTGATTTCATCAAGGGCAATTCAGTTTTTCAATAATTTTAATGAAGACTTTAGTTTATTGAAAGATACTTATTAAATAACTGAAAGAGATTAGCTTTTATTATAACTTTCAGCCTGCTTCTACAACCAACAGATTAGTTGGAATGAGGCTGAATTATCTTATCTTCTTTTTCCAGGGGAATTTGGAGTCAAGGAAAGGCCCATTTCTGCAGGGGTATGGTGGAGAAAATGCAGGGAATAATTGGTTCCATTCATTTTTAAATTCCTTATAAGACCATGCGGAATTAATTCATTTTCAAAGAGAAATGAACAAAGCCTAAGAGAAAGCCATTATGTTTTCACAGACTTTTCTCTTGGGGAAGAGCTAACTCTTTAGCAGTGATGGGCAGACTTTTTCATAGAAAGTTCATTTGTCAGAATTTCATATATCACACAGGAATCTCCAAGCCTGGTGAGAAAGGTCACCATCTCTGAACTCACATATTTTGTCTTATGAATGCAACCCATACAAACATGTGTATATATGTGATGTTCAAGTACATTTAGGTCCATGGTTCTCAATTGTGACTGTGTATCAGAGTCACTTCCCGGAATGATTGAGTCTGAATAGAATTGGTTATGTGTCAATAACAAATGGTACCCAAATCTCATGACTTACTACAACACAGGTTTAGTTCTTCCTCACAATGTGGATTCATTGTGGGTCACCTGTGGCTCTGCTCCATCTTATGTTCACTGTGACACCAAGGTGACAGAGTAGCCTCTAACTGGAGCATTGCTGGTTGTCATAGCATGGAGAAGAGAAGAGTCTGGCTGACTGCTAATTGACTCTTACCACCACTGCTCAGTTTCATTGGTCAGGGCAAGTTACAGGGTGTAGCTTAATGGTGGGGCTGAGAAGTCTGATTCTCCACTCCCACCCCTGCCTGCCAGCAACAGTGAATCTTTGTGAATAAAATGCCTTGGTTGACTTCTTACTAAGTAGGAATCTTGGGATGGGACCTGGGGAATGGTATTTCTAAAATTTATCTGGCAAGTATGATGAGTAGGCAAGGTGGGGAAACACTAACTTACATGAGAAAAGTCTACATTAGGTCATTGCAGAGATCATTATCAGTTTTTATATTTGTTACCAAAAACATCAGATTATGTATATTTTATTTTTATATATTATTAAATAATTAGGAGAATTAGGGGTTTTGCAATTTTTTTTTTAAGTTTCAAGTATCTTTTTCTGATAAGATACTCTTAATTTATAATTATAAAATAATTCAACATTGACATTTGCTTAATGGAACATTATGATTTATTTGAAGACGAGAATACCCTCTGGTAATAAAGTATGAAACATCCACAGGTAATAGATGGGATCAGTATATGAGTAAAACAATTCTAATCCATGAAGGCAGCTATTTGGCCTTGCCCTCTGACTGTCTGTTTGGGCTCGGTGCTAACTTTGTAGTGACATTTGCATCAACTGTGTGGGTGAAGTAAATCAAGTGTGCTTGCTTGTGTGTTTGTAGCTATTGAGTGTTGGGTATTGTGAGCTAATAGTCCACATATTAATTCCATTTGGATACTCATTGCAGGCATACAACCATAGGAGCCACAATGGTTGGAACCCTGGATTCAAGTTAAAATGTACTTCCTGGATCAGCCCTAAATACCCATAACACTTTATTGGGCTGTCTGTTATGACAGTCTTCTCTTTTGCTCTGTATATTAGATATTTATACACACAAATATTACAGCATACAGCGGATATGGGGGTGGACTCCCTAATATCCATTTTACCCTGTTCCATTGTGTAGGAGCTATTTGGTCGGCAGCATCAACTCCACTCCAAGCTTTAATGTGAGGGCTCTACTGGCATAAACCAATCCTAACCCCATGGCTTCCATGATTGGTGTGGGTAACCATACCTAAATCAATCGGATCATGGCAATCCCTACCTACAGAGATTCATTCTGGAGCTGTCCCATCAGAATGAAGCCAAAACTACTTTTGCTGATATTCCAGGAACTCGCCTCCCACCCCCTGCCTTGTGTAGTGTGGGGTACATCTATGAAACCTGGAATTCTATAACCATTTTCCCAACATGCTAGAAATGAGCTTTAGGATAACGTTGACCCTGCAGAAAGCAGAGTGAAGGGGCTGAAAGAAACTAGGCACCATGATTGAGCCACCCTGGAGCTTCTACTACCTCTGGAATTTACAGAAAGTTGTTGATAAATCCCCTTTATTGCTTAAGCCAGTTTGAGGTGCTTTTCCTGTCACTTGTTACTGTTACCAGAAGAGGCCTGAAGACATACAGTGTTAGCTGCTTGAGCACAAGCTACAATGTTTTGATGTGTTTTTTGGTCCTATGCTTAACACAGACCTACTATGTGCCTTTGTACTAAGTAGGTCTTTACTGAATAACGAAATCCCAAATCATGGTCTTATATGGCACTAAAGATTAATTCATTGCACATGTAAATTGTATAAATTGTGAGTGTTTTCCACCATTCACCTGAATCACATATGCTTGGTTTGCAGTGTGGCTGAGAGCCAAAAGAGCTGCTCAGTGACTCCAGAAGGGTCTCCCAGGAATAGACCGTTGCCTATTTTCTGTTGCCAGCCACTCCTCTTTGAAGACAGTTTATTGGATTCTGATGTACATGAACTGCTCTGTGACTCCAGTGACTCTCCCAAGAATAGATGGTGGCCCATGCTGTTGGATTCATTATTGGACACCACTTTTTTGAGGATGGTTGGTTGAATTGTGGTGAAAATGAGTTGTTAATGTGTCCTGGAGCATGTTTGCCCCACCTACTTGGTGAACTTGGTGATTTGAGAGGATCAGAACTTTCTTTCACAACTTTGTCAGCTTCAGAAACATTGGCCTTTTGCTTGTGGTTCAAAAGCAAGCATGAAGGTGCTCTGTTCTGTTAACTTTCTTCTGTTAATTGCACATACCTGGAGGCAGTGGATGCCAAGACTGGCACTTGTTCACCCGTCTTCTTATTTTGCTACAAGACAATAGGTGTGAGGAGCAGTAATTAGTCCTTGAATCACATACATCAGGCTGTTTTTGGACCTGAAGCTTTTGGTGGGGGAGGAGAGAAGGTAGGGAGAAGGATTGGAAAGGCCCTTAGGCAATATTGACTCTGGGCCCTTAATCTGATAAATCCCTAAACTAATGCCCAGAAAAATGAAATATTTTCCCCCAAATGACTATAGAGCTAATACTTCTACAGCTTATGCTTACACATGTTCTCATGCTTTAGCTACTCCCTTTAGGAAATGCCATATACTAAGAGCACTTCACTGTAATGAGCTCCTAACCTCTGGCCCCATGTCTACCATGCTGTCCCTATTTTTTTACCAGAGTCTGAGGGAGCCCAATATGCCTTCCTTTGAAAGTATTTTCCTGGTGCTAGCATCCTGAACACTGTAGCCAACCCATGTAGCCCATCCTGGCCCAATTAGTTGATCAACCTTTTCTTTTTTCTGAGACTAATTAGGTCCCATGGGTTCAAACACCAAGATAAGGGAGGCTATCCACTTCTATGTACTATTTCTAATTTTTTTCTGTCATCCCATTTAATGGTGAGGTCAGTCATTCTCAAATAATCACTTAGGTCTCCTCAAAGTCCCAAGTTATTGATATGATTATAAATATCCTTATAAGATACCAAACATAGATATCTTGGCCTGATGAATCTTACTGATTTTTATAACAGGATAATTGGCGCCCAGAGAGCTTATGGAGAATAAACAAAATGTGACTTTAAGCTTATGTCTGTTTGGGAACATTCATGTTCCATGTGTATAAACCAATAGTTCCCAACTTGGGATGACATTAGGAGTCTGGAGACTTTTATTGTCATACTGTGTAGGAGGTGCTAGTGTCATCTAGTAAGATGTAAGAGGCCAGGGTTGCTCTTAAACATCTTACAATGTAGAGAGCCACCACCCACAACAAAGAATTGTCCAGCTCAAAATGTCAACAGTGCCAAGGTTCATAAACCTTGGTATAAACCATATGATTTTTATGTTAGCAGGGTGTAGCGTAGTATATAAGCAGTTATTTTCTTTTCGTGGTGTTATCAATGTGAATAAATGGATTCTTTCATTTCAGTCAACTTATTTGGCAGGAAATACAAGTCTACATGCTAGTAGGAAGAGATAAATATAGAAAAAGTAGAGTGAAGAGAAAATTTATAATTTATAGAAGACGAAAATAATCATTAAATTATGGACCTTGCAATCTCTCCTCCATGGAAATTAAAGCAATCAGTTGTTCCAAGAAGCTGTTTCTGGAGGATAAAGGGAGAACACTGTCAACCACATTGGGCTCATGATTTTTAACTTATCTGGAGCACAGAATGGCCACAAGCAAGTGTATCCTCAAAATCGATGAAAAAAAAAATCTTCAAGTTAAATGCACCATAGCTGAAAAATAAGAGCATTATGTAGGAAAATATGTTTGTGATATTTTTATTTTTGAAACTCCTGTAAGGCTTCTATATGCGGTAATCATAACCTCTATTTGAGGGCTTCCTGAACACAGCAACTCATAGCTGTGCTCTAGATATTTCTGGAGGTATTTTTATGGGTTAGAAAAAGAGAAAAATGTGACTGAACACGGACAAGCAGAAAGAACACGGAAGAGTAGTGGAATGAAAGGGCAAAGACTGGGAAGATGGCTGGACAGAAAGAAACAGATATGTTATTACTGGACTGTGCATATTACTAGAAGTGTGGGATTGTCCCAAAATCCCAAGATGAGTCTTTGAGGGGAAGTGAGCAGCAGGGGATGATGGCACTGAAGAGAAATTATGAAGCAGACAGCAGGAAAGTGGGAGACCCAGCAGCCTGGGGAGGCATTCGTCATCTTGCAGGACATTGAAGACTTCTGCAGCCCAGACAACGACAGGCATGCCACCCACCAGGCGCCCTTAAAGCTGAAACCAATGTGGCTTTGTTAGTGTCAGAAAGCTGTGCTTTCAGGAGTTTCTAAAGAAGGCATGGGGAGTGGGAGAAGCCTGAAGTGGACAGGACTGGAGTCCTTGCTCTCATGCAGGACTCCAGTTGAAGGTCATGAGTTATGAGCGCTGTGAACACGACTTAGTGCAGCTGATCAGCACACTGACACTTTCGGAAATACCCAGCTCTTTCTTTTTCCCTTTTTGTCATTTGTATCTCTTCTTTTGTAATATGATAATGTTTGAGTTTAACATTGGAGGTCCTCATTTTAAAGCCACTTAAAACATCTTTATTCCTAGTAGAGGTTTTTGGCACGTGACAGGTATTGAGTGAAGGAAAGCCCATCATCATCCATTAACTCCTTATTGGGAATTAATTCATCATCACCTTAGAGCACACTTCATATCCAGACTAGGGAGTCATGAGTATTGGAAGAGAGTTTCTTTCACTGAAGCCAGGATATAAAACGTACCAGGTACTTAAGATGAAAAAATAAATCAGAGTGGTCTCTGCCCTCCAGAATCTAGCAGTAGTCACATATTTTGAACAGTATTTGCAGGGTCAAGCAAATCAACTTAACATTCTCACTTTGTTCATTGCATTCCAGAGAATAAAGACATGTTGGAATTTCTAATTGTGTTGAAGAGCAAATATAAGCAAAATTTAAAATAAGGCTGGGGTGTGTGAATAGACCTGGAGGCTTTGTGTTTCTCATAGCATTTGCTGAAACTCTTGTGATGTGATAAAATATTTTGTGTTTCCAAACACCCTCGTACCATGAATCAGTGTGTAAATTGGAACAGCCTTTAGGGAGGACAATTTGGCATAGGTATCAGAAGTTTTAAAAGCATTCTTATCATTTGAAACACTGATTGCTCATCTAGGAATTCAGGCCAAAGAAACAAATATGTGCATACACAAAAGTATATCATCAAATAATGTCATTGAAGCATTGAAAATTTGGAAGAAACAATTCAGAGGTCGAGAAAATAGGCTAAATTGGATAAATAAATTATGGAACCTCATTAGATGAAATGCCAGGTCATAAAAACAAATGTGCTTTCAAAGATTATTTAATGATATGGGGCACTTTTCATGATGCTTTTAGTGAAGTCATAGCTTATAAAATGGTAGACTCAGTAAGTTCTAGTTTTTGTGTAAAAATCAGAGGCCACAACATATGCACAAATGAGTGATTACTGGTGCTTCTCTCCAGGTGGTAGAATGTTTCTTTTTTTGCACTTTCATATATTCTGCAATTTTTTCATTAAGATGAGTTAATTAGGTAATTAGAAAAAATTCTTTCAAAATTCAACTTTGCCTCTTTGCTTTTGTTATAAGATTCACAAGTTAGAATAGTCTCTTGTCCATTTTAGAGGGCATGGGATAAGGTAAAGAATTCTATGAGAACATTATTTAACTGTATCAACAACTCAGCAACATGGGTACTATCATTATCTCTATTTTACAGACGAGGATGTTTAACTTAGAGAATGTAAGTAATTTTACCATCACACATAGCAAAAAATGGGGCAGAGTTGGGACTCCAAGCTGCGTCTACAGAGCCAGGTATACAATACCCAACTCATGCTCTACTTCACAAAGTGAGTTTTAAAATATGGGCAGACCTTGTATTATTGCACTTTGCTTTATCACATTTCACAGGTAATGTGTTTTGTTTTGTTTTTTACAAATTGAATGTTTGTGGCAACCCTGTGTCCTTCAAGTCTATCAGCACCATTTTTTCCGATAGGATGCACTTACTTTATGTCCCTGTGTCACATTTTGGTAATTCTCACAATGTTTCAAACTTTTTCATTGTTATTATATCTATTTTGGTGATCTGTGATCAGTCTCTTTGATGTTACTATTTTAACTGTTCTGTCATATAGGACAGCAAATTTTTAAATGTTGTGTGTTCTAACTGCTCCACCAACCAGTCGTTTTCTTATCTTTCTCCTTCTCCATGGGCCTCCCTATTACCTGAGATACAATAATATTGAAATCAGGTCAATTAATAACCCTAAAATGGCCTCTAAGTGTTCAAGTGAAAGGAAGAATCACATGTCCCTTACTTTAAATCAAAAGCTAGAAATGATTATGCTTAGTAAGGAAAGTATGCCAAAAGCCGAGATAGGCCAAAAACGAGGCCTCTTGTGTCAGTTAACCAAGCTGAAAATGAAAACAAAACAAAACACTTCAGGGACAATTAAAAGTGCTACTCCAGCAAATACATGAATAAGAAAGCAAAACAGCCCTACTGCTGATGTGGAGATAGTTTGAATGGTTTGGATAGAAGATCAAACCAGCCACAACATTCCCTTAAGCCAAAGCCTAATCCTGAGCAAGACCTTAACTAACTTCAATTCTATAAAGATTGAGAGAGGTAGGAAGCTGCAGAAGAAAAGTTTGAAGCTAGGAGGGGTTGGTTTGTCAGGTTTAAGGAAAGAAGCCGTCTTCATAACATGAAAGTGCAAGGTGAGGCAGCAATTGCTGATTGAGAAGCTGCAGCAAGTTATCTGAAGGACCTTGCTAAGATCACTGATGAAAGTGGCTGCACTAAACAACAGATTTTCAAGGTAGATGAAATGGGCTTATATTGGAAGAAGATGTTATCTAGGACTTTCATAGCTAGAGAGGATGCCTGACTTCATAGCTAGAGTCAATACCTGGCTTCAAAGGATAGGCTGACTCTCTTGTTAGAGTCTAATGCAGCTGGTGACTTTAAGTTGAAGCCAATGCTCATTTATCATTCTGAAAATCTCAGGGCCCTTAAGAATGATGCTAAATCTACTCTGTCTGTGCTTTATAAATGGAACAAAAAGCCTGAATGACAGTAAATCTGTTTAGAGCATAGTTTACTGAATATTTTAAGCCTAGTTTTGAGACCTACTGCTCAGAAAAGAAGATTCCTTTTGAAATATTACTGCCCGTTGACAATGCACCTGGTCACCCAAGAGCTCTGATGGAGATCTATAAAGAGATTAATGTTGTTTTCATGCTTGCTAACACAACGTGCATTCTCCAGTCCATGGATCAGGGAGTCGTTTCAATCTTAAAGTCTTATCATTTAAGAAATATATTTCATAAGGCTATAGCTGCCATAGATAGTGATTCCTCCGATGGATCTGAGCAAAGTCGATGAAAAGTCTTTTGGAAAGGATTCACCATTCTACATGCCAGTAAGAACATTTGTGATTAATGGAAGGAGGTCAAAAAATATCCACATTAACACAAATTTGGAAAATCTCCAGCCCTCATGGATGACTTTGAGGGGCTCAAGACTTCAGTGGCAGAAGTAATTGCAGATGTGGTGGAAATAGCAAAATAACTAGAATTGGAAGTGGAGCCTGAAGATGTGACTGAATTGCTGCAATCTCACGATCAAACTTTCGTGTATGAGGACTTGCTTCTTATGGATGAGCAAAGAAAGTGATTTATTGAGATGGAAACTACTCCTGGTGAAGATGCTGTGAAAATTGTGAAAATGACAACAAAGGATTTAAAATATTACAAAAACTTAGTTGCCAAAGTAGTGGCAGGATTTAAGAAGACTGACTTCAATTTTGAAAAATGTTTTACTGTGGGTAAAATGCTATCAAATAATATTGGATGCAGAGAAATATTTTGTAAAAGAAAGAGACAATAAATGTGGTGAACTTTATTGTCTTATTTTAAGAAATTGCCACAGACACCACAACCTTCAGCAACCACCATCCTGAGCAGTCATCAGCCATCAGCATGCAGGCAAGACCCTCCACCAGCAAAATGATTACAACTCACTAAAGGCTCAAACGATTGTTAGCAGTTTTTAGCAATAAAGTAGTTTTAATTAAAGTATTTTTTTAGACATAATGCTGTTGCACCCTTAATAGACTACATTATGGTACAAACATAACTTTTATATGCACCCAGAAACCAAAAAATTTGTGTGACTCCTTGCTTCATTGTGGTGGTTTGCAGCTGAACCCACAATGTCTCTGAGGAATGCCTGTATGAACTTTCTAATCCCAATAAACATGGTATCTGTCTTAATAAATGCAGTGAAAGAATATTAACCATGAAAACAAGCTCTTGAATTTGAAGACAAGCCTTCACAAGTCAGTTAATCCAGCCCTGCAGTGAAACATGCAATCCATCTTGGTGCCTGAAGTTGTTTCTGTGCAACATGAAAAGTGGAACTAGAAATTTTGGTTGCCTGCAATTTAGTATAGAGTGTTTTGTGCTCTGTGATGGTTGAGAAGTTTCCTGCTTTGGTCCTGTCAACCTACCCAGGCTAGCAAAACATAGCCTTCTACCAACTGATGTGATACTGACTAGATTTGTAGCTGAAAAAACCCTTAAAACCTTTCTACGTCTTCTCAAGGCCCATTGCAACAAATGCTACTTATTAAAAATTTGCTAAAGATAAGGGTTTAGAAAACCACCAATTTTTATATTGCACAAAACAAAGGATCAAGGTGGAGTCTTTGAAGACATTATAAAACTGCTGCCTAATATTCATGCATAGAGCTGCTATTGTTTGTGAAAATTTTAAAAATAAAAACGTGGCACAACTAAAATGAAAATTTCATAAATAGCTACACCAAAACCTAGGCTTGACAAAACAAAACAAAACAAAAAACACATTTTCTTCCAACACAGCCAAATATGGCAAATTTTTTATTTTTTTATTTTTTTATTTTTTTATTTTTTTGATATAGAGTCTCGCTCTGTCACCCAGGCTGGAGTGCTGTGGCATGATCTCGGTTCACTGCAACCTCTGCCTCCTTGGTTCAAGTGATTCTCATGCCTCAGCCTCCCAAACAGCCGGGATTACAGGCATGTGCCACCATGCCCGACTGATTTTTGTATTTTTAGTAGAGAGAGGGTTTCCCCATGTTGCCCAGGCTGGTCTCGGACTCCTGGCCTCAAGTGATCCACCCTCCTCGACCTCCCAAAGTGCTGGGATTACAGGAATGAGTCACCACACCTGGCCCAAATATGGTGATTTTTATATGCCATATTTGCACTTGGAGATTTTTAGAATGGAAATAAAGATACGGCTTTCAAAGGAAAGCCTCCTGGCCCAGCAGGTATTAACACTTTATTTATGGGATTTTTGCCTAATCTTCTCCACAAGCCAAACAGCAAAGTGTTTTTTGTCTCCTGTCTCTGAATAATATGCAACCCCCCTTTTTCTTTCCTTTTTTGTGGTTTGTTTATGGTAAACTCTACAACTGGTAACAATTTCTCCCCATCCTTGTGACCATTACGAGCATCTGAATACATACACATGAGCACTAATTGGAGTCCAACTGGGTTCCCCCAGAAACAGACTGTAAGACAAGGGTTTGGGAGCAAGTATTTATTTGGGAGGCAGCCTTAAGATGCTGGTGGGGTGAGGGGAAGTGAGGTAGAGAAGGGAAGGCAAAGCATTGCTGAATATAGTGTTTGATATCAAGTAGATTATCACTGTGATAAACTGGTTTAATTCTGCTGGGCACCCCCAAAATCTAGAAAAAGCATGTGCTTCAGAGTCATCCCATCTCAAGAATGAGTGAGCTGAGGTAACGATACTCCAACTCCCATCAGTCATTGATTGAGGGTAGTTCTTAAAGGATATAAATTCCCAGCTTGCCCCAACTGTTATTGCTGCCCCAATAGCAACACTATCTCTGGTAGCCAGAGAATATGCTCAGGCAAAAAGCAATGCAAGCGCTGGCTGTTGGGGGTTGGATGGCATGTGCTGATGTAATAAGAGTGAGGGGATATGAGTGGGACACTGACAGACAGCTTCTGCTACAGACTCATTCATCAAATTAGTATTTGAATCCAAAATATATTTTCTCCCACTGCTCTCTGAAGCTAGGAAGCATACCTAGAAAATTTGGGAGGCTATTTAAAAGAGGGTAAAGTGGTAGTGTCACATTTGAGAGTAATTTTTTTCCTCTAAAAAGGTTGAGGAGAGGCATATCCTATGACTGATCGATTCTCTCCTAACATAAAGAAAGTGTCCCATATGTGCACACAGAGACAAGTACCAAATTTTTATTGCAGCATTTTTTGCAATGGGGAAGAAATGGAAACAACCATATGTCCTGTAATAGAAAAATTTAAATGCAAAAAGGAAGGTGTTGAATGATGGATCCAGCGTATCATGTATATCATGTTTAAAGCATGCAAAACAATATTATATATTGTTTATGCATATCTACACATGTTGTAAAAGCACAAGGCATTAATAAGAGTGTTCAATGCCAAATTCTGAAAGGCAGTTACCTCTCAGGAGGAAGGGAAGCAGATGGGATGAGGGAAAAGAGACACAGGGACCTTGAACTGCATCCAAAATTATTTACTTTTTAGAGCAATTATTTGGAGCAAATATGGCAAAAGTTTTAAATGTGACAATTTTTTGGTGGGTTGATGGATGTTCTTTAGAATATGCTCTGTACTTTTCTGTATGTCTGAAACATCTCATACTAAAACGGGAAAAAGTAAAAACACAGAAAGATAGGTTTTTAGCATTTCTATTTTTGCCATTTTTTAAAAAACAAAATTAGGTAATAGAGTGATGGAATTTGGACCTTTCCCTGCAATGGAATTGAAGTCTGAATTTTGAACTTTGTGGTTTCAATTTTGAATTTTCTAGTTTTAAGTTTGAATTCTAATGTTGTGCATGCTGTGTGATTGTATTCACTTACAACCTAATTATTTCCTTTCCCTCTCTGGGTTTTTGAACCAAGAAATGGAGCTGGTTCATCAAGATGTCCGGGACTGCTCTCTAGTAGTGTGTTTCTAGTCGAAACTGTCAGTCAGTAGCACCAAACATAAAACATAGGGCCCAGGCAAGAGAAGGAGAGACAATTGCTGCTTTTGAAGACTTTGATTCTGGAATTTTGTATGTTTGAGTGTACACTAAATTCCTGTCAAAACACAGCCATCTGTGACATTCCAAATTTCTGGGTGAAAAGCAATAAAACAAAGAGCCAGTGGATTTGTTATTAGTTACCTGACCAGGTCAGGAGGTAGATCACATGGATGATAAATCAGCACTAGCTCACCCAGTCTTTCTTGGACAACCTGGCTTCCAGATTTCTCCATACTCCCTCTCTGCTTGGGGTGAGAACAGCCTTAGGCAAAATCAAGAAGAAAGCAAAGTTTGTCATCCTTGGCTTGCCCTCTTCAGCACTTTCGTGTAAGGTCAACCACAAATTGACAAACCCTTTTAAAAAATAGACAATATATTCACATGGTTTCAAATGCAAAAAGTACAAAAGGGTGTACAATGAGAAGCCTCTCTTTCAGCTTCCTTCTTCAAGTACCAAAGTCCCCAACCTAGAGGCAGTTGACATTGACAGAATATTTTACGTACCATTCCAAAAATATGTTAAGGCCATACAAATGAATATATTAATGTGTATTTTTTTAAAAAAAAACAGAGAATAATATGTGCATGGTTCAAAACCTTATGTTTTTCCGTTGATTATATATAATGGATATTGAATCATACAAGTATATTAAAACTTTCTCATTCATAAATATAAGGTATAATATTATATTGTATGGATGTACTGTAAGTTATTTAAATGGTTCCTTCCTAATAGGCACGTAAGTTATTTCAAATATTTGGCTATTGTAAGTCATGTTGCCATGAATAAGATTCACATGTGCTGGTATTTGTAGAGTATTCATAGAATAAATTCTCAAAAATAGAATTTCTGGGTCAAAAGGTATATGTATTTATAATTGTGACAGAAATGGCTGGATTGCTTCATAAAAGTGGAATCATTTTATACCCCCACAAGCAAAATGTGTGGGAGCACTTGTTTTCCCAAGTCTCATCAACAGCCTGTTATCAAACTTATTTTTATATTTGCTGAATTAATACATAAGAAATGGTATCTCAACGTGCATATAACTTGCATTTCTCTTATTACCTTTATAATTGTTGAAAGTCATTTTTGACATGGGAAATCTGCTTTCAAGGGTACTAGAAGTTCTAAAAGCCCTGTTGGTGTAACACATCCAGATTTTGGATGAATTATAACATCATTTTTTAATGCAATTTCTGGTCTGCAATAAAGGGAAAGAAAATTATGAAGACAAACTAGTAATAATAATAATAATGATGAAAACAACAAGAGTGATGAGACCAGGGAAGTGGGCAGGAAGCAAACAGAAGTTTTAGAGTTATCTTAGGCATGAATGCCAGTATTATGGTGGACAGGTCGGGGTGGGAGGAGAAAATTGGATAGCAAACCATAGGCTTCTTGAAAATGAGGGGCTGGCTCAGAGACTCCTGCATTGAGCCAGGCCCTGGGGGCGGGTTTTGGGTTAAAAATAACATTGATGATAATATTAATAAAGATAATGACAATAATGATTCTAATGAGGTCTCCTTTGTTAATCTACAATCACACACTTGGTATCACTTAGATTCTGGTGTTCGAACTTATACTAGTCCTAAATGTGGATAAATTAAATTAAAGTAGTTTCAGATTAGTAGCTCCTAAGAGTTTATCAGAGGTAAATACAAATATTTGCTAAAGGAAATAGCAATTATGAGCTCATGATAAAAAAAATTACTAAATACTGAATACATAAGGCAACAAGCTGATGTGAGTGAGTCAGCAAAACAATAACTAGAAGTTGTTGATTTCTAGGACTGAAGATGTTAGAATTAACAGATAAAGACTATGCAAGGGCTTTATGTCTATAAAATGTTTAAAGATGGAATAACAATGAGCAAGGAGCAGGAGATAATTTTAAAAAATACCTAGGCAGATTTTTAAAATAACCAAATCAAACTCTTAGGAATAAAAACTCATTGAAATTAAAAACTGTATATGCATACATAAGTAGTAAAACTATATAGAAAAGTGAGGAAGAGATTGCAGGATATGTCAGGGAAGTGGTTCATATAGTGAGGAAAAAGCAAGAGTGTGAATGAGTAGTGATAGGTGGAGATTTCTGAGTACTTGTAATGTCTTAATTCTTGACCTTGGTGGAGGTTGTACAGATGTTTGATTTATGGTTACTTAAATTGCAGAATGTTATCTTTCAGAAACTTTTCTGCATACATGTTGTATTTCACAATAAAAATGATTAAAGTAAATGATGTATGTTTTAAACAGCATCCACATAGGTGAAGAAAGAATTAATGAAATTAAATAAAGACCTGAAGAAATCACCCAGAGTGAAGCAATGGGTGACAAAGAGCTGGAAAATATGAAAGAGAGTGAAGAGACAGGTAAGATAGAGAAGGTCTGAGGTACATCTAACTGAAGTTCTATAAAGAGAGAACAGAGGAGAGGGAATACTTGTACAGATACTGGCTGAGATTAACCAGAACTGGTGAAAATCATGAACTCACAGATGGAGGAAACACCACGTATACCAAGAATGAGAAATAAAAAGAAATCTGCACATATACATATAGTGTAAAGCTGCAGCCAATGAGAAAAGACATTATCCTCAAAGGAATGGGAGTCAGATGATGGGGAATATCTTTTAAAAAGTTGCCAGAAAAAACTCTCAACCTGGAATTGTGTTCTCAGCAAAAGTATACATCTAGAACTACTGAGAATTATTGGAACTTCTAAAGAGTTTGTTTTAGGATGAAGAAAAATAAATTCAGAAGAAACGTTTGAGATGCAAGAACAAATGGTGATTCTATAAACTTAAAAAATTATATATATGCTTATAAAAGCATATGGAAATATAAATGAACATTATCTTTATAAATTAACAATACATTGATAAAAATAGTATCTAAAAAAACTTCAGAAAAGTAGTGTGGCAAGTGGGAAGAAATGATTCGAGTGCCAAGGTCTTTGAATTTGTTAAGAAAAGAGTTTAGATATTTATTAATTTTATACTTTGTTTAGTATGCCTGGTATATTCTAAAGGCTTTAACATTTAAGCTAGTAGAAGAGAAAATAAAACAAAATAAATCAAACAACCTATAAAAACCTCAAATACCCACAACTCAATGGAACCAAAAGATAGCCAAAAAAAAGAAAGAAAGAAAGAAAAAAATCAGGTAAACATAAACTGAAAAAACAAACAATGTAAGAACAGATTGTAAAAGCAAGACACCCATCCAAAACATAAGAATACAGAAAGAAAAAGAATGGAGAACAATTTTCAAACCAAATGACAATTCAAAGAAAGCTAGAGCATATTAATAACTGATATTAATATCAGAAAAAGATACTATTACAAAATGTATAATTAAAGAGGGTATATATGAAATGACAAAAGGTTTAATTAACAAGAGATGTATAACAGTTCTGAACTTATGAATACCTTTGTTTCATACTTTGAAAGCTCTTTGACACTCTCAGACCTCAAAAATTACCTTGTGGTTTCTTCTAGTACTTTTATTTTTTAAATATATGTATAATGTAACCATGAAAGTGTATATACATATTTCATTTGTTTATCTGATACTTATCCTTCCATGATGGATGAGTTGTGGAAACTTTTGTATTTTTATTTTTCCTGATTTTTAACCTGTTATACCATGCCCAATTTATCAACTAATTCATAGTTTTTTCATTGATTTGAGATGTCAATTTTATCAGATACTGAAATCCCTGGATATATCTGGGTCTGAACTTTCTATTTTGGCTCACTTATCTTTTTATATTTCCATACTCCACCCTGTTGAAAGTACTGTGGTTAATTTTTTTTTTTAATGTAGAGATGTTGTCTTTATTATTTATGGATTTATTTTATTTATGCATTTCAGATAACAAAGAATTATTGCCATCTAATTAATTCAATGCATCTGGGTAGTTGTAATCAGTGGTCACTAACATAGCATAAGGACAGACATTATGTACATCCTAATGGAAGTCTACGACACCACTTGTCAATTGCTCTCACCATAAAAATGAAAAATGAAAACGAATCTGATCAAGCCACTAGATCCAACTATTAATTTCTTAAAAATACAGGGGACAGAAGAATATGTTAATAGATAAAGCAGAGATGCATTTAACAAAACAAGTGTTGTGGTTTTATAATATGTCCTAGGGCTGGTCTTCCTTTATTTTTCTATTTTTTTTTTCAAGAAATTTTTCTGGCTATTTTTTTCTCATTTAGTTTTCCATATCAACTTTAGCCCTTCTATTTAGAAATATTGACATTTTCATTGTGGATGTTTTGTACTTTTGGTTTAATTCAGGGCAACCTGACATCTTTAGTCTTCCATTCAACGGCTATTCATTATATACTTACTATGTGTCTGTGATGTTCTGAGTGGAGAGATAGAGCAGAGAGCAAAACAGCCAAAGAAAAAAATGTGCTGCTCCCGAGGACTTTACATTTTAGGTGGACAAAAGGCAATAAACAAGAAAAATGAAGGACAAATATATAGTATGTTAGGTGGTAACAGGTATTAAGGAGAAAATTGAAACCAAGACTGGTTATTAGGAGTGAGGCGGGGGGAGTGGGAATTGTCTGTAATTTTAGGAAAAGTGGCCAGAAGAGACCTCAGTATGAAGGTCCACTGGAGAAAGATCTGAAGGATTGAGGGAGCAAGCCATGTAGATATTTGGAAAGAGAATTCCAGGCAGACAGAACAGCTAGTGCAAAGGTCTTGAGCCTTTGTATCTCTGGAGTATCCAACTGACAACAAGGAGGTAGTGTGGCTGGAGAAGAATGAACAAGGCCAAGTGTGGTGGAGATGATACAGAGATGATACAGGAGCTGGAGCATTCAGAGACTGGTAGGCCATTCTAATGACTCTGGGGCTTATTATGAATGAGATAGAAGGCTTTGTTGGGAGGGGCTTAAGGAGAGAACTGATATGATCTGACTTTGGCTCTAAAGGATACTTTGGCTGTCATTTTGGGAACATTATAGAAGGAAGGGAGACAAGGAGGTGTGGGTGGAGGAGTGGGCAGTCCTATTAGAAGGCTATGAAAACAATCCAGGCACAAGATGATGATGGTATGTTTCAGGACAATAGTAGCAACAGAAGTGAGGGAAAAGTGGTCAGGCTCTGTGTATGAGAATTGACCAAATTGACTGATGAATTGAAAGCAGGGTGTGAAAGACACAGAGGAGTCAAACATAATTAAGATTTTTAGTCTAAACAACTGCATTAATAGAGCTGCCATTTACTGAGATGGAAAAGATCATAGAAGAGAGCTGATTTGGGTTCAAGGATCAGAAGTTTGTTTTGGATATGTAAAGTCTGACTTGCCTATTACAAACAAGTGGTACTGTCTTGTTAGCAGTTGAATAGAAGATTCCAGAGCCCAGGGAGATATACATTTGGTGGTTAGCAGTATATAAATGCTATTTAAAGACATGAGACTCAATGAGGTCAACAAGTTAGTGAATGCAGATAGAAAGAAGAGGTATTAGGACTAAGCCCTGGGATGCTCCAAAGTTAAGAGGTGGGGATGGGGATAAGGAGGAACACAGAAGACTTGGAAGGTGCAAACAGTGCAGTCAAGGTAAGAGGTAACAATGTTGTGGTTTGCTGGAAGTCAAGTGAAAAAAGTGTTTCATGGAGGAAGAAGTGGTCAGCCATGTTGAATACTGCTGATAGGTCAAGTTAAACAAGTACTGAAGTTTGATCATTGGATTTAGCAAAGTGGTGATCAAGGGTGATCTTGCAGAGGAGTAAGATCATGGAAGGGCTTAACTGGAATAGGTGTAAGACAGAATGTAAGGAGACTCTAGGACAGATCTTCTAGGTAGCTACCATTGACAGTTATCTGACAAACTTATCCCTCTGATGCAGTCCCAATTCCCATGTGACTTAGGAAAGTGTGACCCTCTCTAATTTTTTTATGTTTATTTTTTATTTATTTATTTATTTTTGAGATGGAGTCTTGCTTTGTCGCCCAGGCTGTAGTACAGTGGCACGATCTCTGCTCACTGAAAGCTCTGCCTCCCGGGTTCCCGCCATTCTCCTGCCTCAGCCTCCCGAGTAGCTGGGACTATAGGCGCCCGCCACCACGCCCAGCTATTTTTTTTATATTTTTAGTAGAGACGGGGTTTCACTATGTTGGCCAGGATGGTCTCAAACTCCTTACCTTGTGATCCACCTGCCTCAGCCTCCCAAAGTGCTGGGATTACAGGCGTGAGCCACTGCGCCCTGCGACCCTCTCTAATTTAAGAGGTAAATCCTGATTGGTCTAAATTAGTAGCTCTCAATCCAGGATGATTCTGCTCCCCAGGGGACATTGGGCAATGTCTGAAGACATTTGAGGTTGTCACAACTGGGATGTGTGTGTGTGCACGCACACATGCATGTGTACACTATTGGCATCTAGTGGGTGGAGATCAGGGATGCTGCTAAGCATCCTATAATGCAAAGGCATCCCTTCACCACAAAGGATTGTCTAGCCCAAAATGTCAACAGTGCTGAGGCTAGAAACCCTGGTCTAAATTAGTCATTGTGGTTACATTTTCCTTGCTAGTGATTAATCTAAATATTGATATGACTCAATTTGACCAATGAAATAATAAGAACTCGGATGCGGAGTTTCTGACAATTATTCCTTAGCTCTTAGAGATATAAGGAATAAATGGTGCCTCTTTGGATAGACACAGTCAAATTGGATATCATGCTTGAACCACAGTAACCTTCCTGCTACCTGTCTGAAGATGAAGCAACACCTGGGAATGGCAGAGTTTCTGGTACTTTCAAACCAAAGTATCTGAATTGATTTAACCTCCAAACTAAAAAGGCTGCTTCAGATGACATAGGAAGGTTATTTGAGTCACATCTCTTAGACAGGAATTTAATAGCCAGGTTATCTATTTAAAATCTGCCATAAGGAAGGAAGTTATATAATATTTTTGAGAATGTGTTAAGAATGACTTATTACTATATGCAAAGACTCAAGTTTCATGGTTCAAGTGCCTACTTGAGCATCACTACTGCTGTCCCATCAAATTAGAATTGAAATTTCTTTTTAACTCTCCAGTATTTCCTAGCACGGCTCTGGGGAGGTAGTTGATACATATTTACTCATTAGAAGTTAGACAACTTATCTGGATTGGTTATTTTAAAACTTTTGCAATTAGTAGTTGGGTAGAGCTAATCAATTATCTAAAGCTAGGGAGACAAAATAGGAAACATAACTATAATAGAAATGGTGTATAGTCAGGGTACTCAGTTCCAGACAACAGACTATATACTTCCATAGTAGCAGACAGAGATTTATCACAAGCAGGGGTATTCTGGTAAATGTTTATCAGCTCTCAGAAAATTCCTGATTTAGCCTGGGCACGATGGCTCACTCCTGTAATCCCAGCACTTTGGGAGGCCAAGGTGGGTGGGTCACCTGAGGCCAGGAGTTTGAGACCAGCCCGGTCAACATGGTGAAACCCTGTCTCTACTAAAAATGCAAAAATTAACTGGGCATGGTGGTGTGTGCCTATAGTCCTGGCTACTCTGGATGCTGAGGCAGGAGAATCGCTTGAACCAAGGAGGTGGAGGTTACAGTGATCAAGATTGTGCCATTGCACTCCAGCCTGGGTGATAGAGTGAGACTCTGTCTCAAAAAAAATCCTGATTTGTAGCATTTTCCAGTTTTCATGATGTAAATATACTTCCTTCATGGCAGATTTCAGGCTATCAATATTATGTCACTGATGAGGAATTAGAGATGCACACAATTGGCTTTCATAAGCTGATGTGAGTCTGCTCCAACAAATCACTGATTACAGGGTATTAGTTAACTCTCAGAATCTAGAGGACCAGGGATGATTTAGCTATAGACAGGTATAATACAAGGAGACAGGGACCAGCAGTGTTCTAGATCCAGCAGTGTTCTAGAAGAAATTTCCACCCTTCTGTCATAGCCTGTTCATCAATACCCATGTTGCTAAGGTTTGAATGGAGTAACTTCCTAGAAGTTAGCCAACAAGAACCAAAAGTTTCCACCAAACAATTCTAATATCCTACACATGTCAACCAAATCATGTTTCTTTTTGCTACCTTCCAAAATCTTGGGCTAATTGATCTGTTTGGCAGAATCCTGGGTCCCATGCAAAATGCAAAGAATCTGAAAAAATATTCAAGTTTCCAGCCTCTTTATTACAGAAAATCATGCTGAAAGTCAAATGGAATGAACATTGGAGAGATGATTTTCAGTACCTCCTCTGTATGGTAAGAAATGGTGATGCAGGGCAGGCAAGCCCCAAATTGGGTCTTAGCCTAGGAGAGTTCTTGGTTTTGCTCAGGAAAGAATCCAAGAATGAGTGAGCTGGTGGTAGAAGAAAACAGCTTTATGAGGGAGCAGTGTTGCAGCTCCATGACTGCTCCTGCAGAGCAGGGCTGCCCCATAGGTAGTTTGCTGAGACTAGCAGCTCAGAGGCAGCTCTGCAGTCATATTTATACCCACTTTTAATTTCATGCAAATGAAGGGGCAGATTATGCAGAAATTTCTAGAAAAAGGGTGGCAACTTCTGAGTCATTGGGTCATTGCCATGGAAAGGGGTAGTAACTTTTGGGTGTTGCCATGGCAATAGTAAACTGACATGGCACACTGGTGGGCATGTCTTATGGAAAGGTACTTCTGCCCCCTCACTGTTTTAGCTAGTCCTCAATTTGGTCCAGTGTCCAATTCCTATCTCCAGAGTCGAGTCTTACCTCCTACCTCAATGAGAGGAGGCAAATCAGAATAATAAAGGGAAAGCAGATGCTAACAAGCTGAAAACTAGCCCAGTGTGTGTGTGTGTGTGTGTGTGTGTGTGTAGGGGTGGTATTTAAAATGTAAGCCACTTTAAACCCAATTTAGTAATTGTTAGATATAAATATATCCTACAAAACAATTGCAGTGTGACCAGGAAAATTTGGGGCACTTTATACAAATAATTATGTGTGAACAGGAACAAACTATGGCATGCGAGTTAGGAAAGGATGAGAAGAGTAGACAGGGAGATGGCCAATTCATCACAAAAATGGGTCAGTTGGTCTAGTGACCAATTTGACTACTGGTGTAATCGCTTCAATTTTGTATTTTCATTGATGTGTATTGATTACTGTAGGGGATATGTATCATAGTTGTGGTTACCCATGATCTTTTTAAGAACATTTCTGTACTTGGGGAAATTCGCAGGTCATGAGTCCTCAGCAGAACAACCTATTGTTTCTGGTTGCCTAGGACTGAGGGTTGTCCTGGAATATGGTACTTTAATATTGCTAAAACTAGGAAAGTCCTGGCCAAATGGGGTTAGGTTGGTCACCCTAGATTTTGCCTCCTAGGTGTAGAAATCAGAGCTCAAATTTCCAAGCTTTTTTGCTGCTACGATGTGGCATGTAACCAAGTCCTCTGCTGTTTAGATCAAAAAGCTGCCCCAGACCTCAGTTCAAAGCTGAGCTAGGAAGGAAACAGACTCTGCAGTGAGCTTCCATGTTGCCAGCGGGGATAGCAGTCCAGCTGGCTGCCTTACAGGGGCGAGAGCAGTGGCTGCAAGTTAGAGTCCCTGATGCAGAAGAGCTGGGGGCTAGAAGCGCTATCATTTGTAATCAGGCTGAGGTCCTGGCACCTGGGGCTTGCTGGCGGCAGCAGTAAGGCAGAAGTGGCTTCTCCCCGCTCAATCAGGCTAATTTGCTGCATGGTTTTGGCATTTTTCCTGGAAGTGATGCCTTGGATTTATTTCTTCAGCCCTCCCAATGATTCTGGAGCTACTGAATATCTTTCAATAAATCCTTTTCCTGCTTAAACTTGTCAGAGAATGGATTCCATTGTTTGCCAGTCAGAATCCTGACCAACAAAATAAAATTGGAGTATTTCATATATGGATGATGGATATAGCTCCTTTTAGGTATATGATTTTTAACTGCCTTTTTCTATTAAAAAAACTTTTGATAGCTATTTGGAAGGAGAGGACAGTCAAACTGCTTAAGGGAGATTTTGTCTAATTTCATATTCCTAATATATCTTATCAAATTTCTGGCACTGCAGTTATGAATTCTTTCTTTTCTTTCTTTCTTTCTTTCTTTCTTTCTTCTTTCTTTCTTTCTTCTTCTCTTTCTTTCTTTCTTTCTTTTTCTTTCTTTCTTTCTTTCTCTCTCTCTTTCTCTCTTTCTCTCTCTCTCCCCTCTCACTTCCTTCCTTCCTTCCTTCCTTCCCTTCCTTCCTTCCTTCCTTCCTTCCTTCCTTCCCTCCCTCCCTCCCTCCCTCCCCTCCCTCCCTCCCCTCCCGCCCTCCCTCCCTC